>NC_060060.1:68009916-68181744 GCF_020283565.1 Trifolium pratense
ACAACACCAAAATTGGCCAAAAACCATATAAACGACCTAAAATAGGCCAAAAACCATAAAAACAACTACAAACACCAAAATTGGCCAAAAACCATATAAACGACTACAAACACAAAAATTGGCCAAAAACCATATAAACGACCTAAAATAGGCCAAAAACCATAAAAACAACTACAAACACCAAAATTGGCCAAAAACCATATAAACGACCTAAAATAGGCCAAAAACCATAAAAACGACTACAAACACTAAAATTGGCCAAAAACTATATAAACGACCTAAAATAGGCCAAAAACATTAAAAACCACTACAAACATAAAAACGACTACAAACACTAAAATTGGCCAAAAACCATATAAACGACCTAAAATAGGCCAAAAACCATAAAAACAACTACAAACACCAAAATTGGCCAAAAACCATATAAACGACTACAAACACAAAAATTGGCCAAAAACCATATAAACGACCTAAAATAGGCCAAAAACCATAAAAACAACTACAAACACCAAAATTGGCCAAAAAACCATATAAACGACCTAAAATAGGCCAAAAACCATAAAAACGACTACAAACACTAAAATTGGCCAAAAACTATATAAACGACCTAAAATAGGCCAAAAACATTAAAAACCACTAAAATAGGCCAAAAACCATAAAAACCACTACAAACACTAAAATTGGCGAAAAACCATATAAACGACCTAAAATAGGCCAAAAACAATAAAAATGACTACAAACACTAAAATTGGCGAAAAAACCATATAAACGACCTAAAATAGGCCAAAAACAATAAAAATGACTACAAACACTAAAATTGGCCAAAAACCTTATAAACGACCTAAAATAAGCCAAAATCAAATAAACGACTACGAACACTAAAATTGGCCATAACCCATAAAAACGACTACAAACACTAAAATTGGACAAAAACCATATAAACGACCTAAAATAGGCCAAAAACATTAAAAACCACTACAAACATAAAAACGACTACAAACACTAAAATTGGCCAAAAACCATATAAACGACCTAAAATAGGCCAAAAACCATAAAAACAACTACAAACACCAAAATTGGCCAAAAACCATATAAACGACTACAAACACAAAAATTGGCCCAAAAACCATATAAACGACCTAAAATAGGCCAAAAACCATAAAAACGACTACAAACACTAAAATTGGCCAAAAACTATATAAACGACCTAAAATAGGCCAAAAACATTAAAAACCACTACAAACATAAAAACGACTACAAACACTAAAATTGGCCAAAAACCATATAAACGACCTAAAATAGGCCAAAAACCATAAAAACAACTACAAACACCAAAATTGGCCAAAAAACCATATAAACGACTACAAACACAAAAATTGGCCAAAAACCATATAAACGACCTAAAATAGGCCAAAAACCATAAAAACAACTACAAACACCAAAATTGGCCAAAAACCATATAAACGACCTAAAATAGGCCAAAAACCATAAAAACGACTACAAACACTAAAATTGGCCAAAAACTATATAAACGACCTAAAATAGGCCAAAAACATTAAAAACCACTACAAACATAAAAACGACTAAAAATACTTAAATTGGCCAAAAACCATAAAAACGACTACAAACACAAAAATTGGCCAAAAACCATATAAAGGACCTAAAATAGGCCAAAAACCATAAAAACCACTACAAACACTAAAATTGGCGAAAAACCATATAAACGACCTAAAATAGGCCAAAAACAATAAACATGACTACAAACACTAAAATTGGCCAAAAACCTTATAAACGACCTAAAATAAGCCAAAATTAAATAAACGACTACGAACACTAAAATTGGCCATAACCCATAAAAAACGACTACAAACACTAAAATTGGACAAAAACCATATAAACGACCTAAAATAGGCCAAAAACATTAAAAACCACTACAAACATAAAAACGACTACAAACACTAAAATTGGCCAAAAACCATATAAACGACCTAAAATAGGCCAAAAACCATAAAAACAACTACAAACACCAAAATTGGCCAAAAACCATATAAACGACCTAAAATAGGCCAAAAACCATAAAAACGACTACAAACACTAAAATTGGCCAAAAACTATATAAACGACCCTAAAATAGGCCAAAAACCATAAAAACGACTACAATCACTAAAATTGGCCAAAAACCATAAAAAACGACTACGAACACTAAAATTGGCCATAACCCAGAAAAACGACTACAAACACTTAAATTGGCCAATAACTACAGAACGATCCTAAAATAGGCCAAAAAACATTAAAACCACTACAAACACTAAAATTGGCGAAAAACCATATAAACGACCTAAAAATAGGCCAAAAACCATAAAAACGACTACAAACACTAAAATTGGCCAAAAACTATATAAACGACCTAAAATAGGCCAAAAACATTAAAAACCACTACAAACATAAAAACGACTAAAAATACTTAAATTGGCCAAAAACCATAAAAACGACTACAAACACAAAAATTGGCCAAAAACCATATAAAGGACCTAAAATAGGCCAAAAACCATAAAAACCACTACAAACACTAAAATTGGCGAAAAACCATATAAACGACCTAAAATAGGCCAAAAACAATAAAAATGACTACAAACACTAAAATTGGCCAAAAACCTTATAAACGACCTAAAATAAGCCAAAATTAAATAAACGACTACGAACACTAAAATTGGCCATAACCCATAAAAACGACTACAAACACTAAAATTGGACAAAAACCATATAAACGACCTAAAATAGGCCAAAAACATTAAAAACCACTACAAACATAAAAACGACTACAAACACTAAAATTGGCCAAAAACCATATAAACGACCTAAAATAGGCCAAAAACCATAAAAAACAACTACAAACACCAAAATTGGCCAAAAACCATATAAACGACCTAAAATAGGCCAAAAACCATAAAAACGACTACAAACACTAAAATTGGCCAAAAAACTATATAAACGACCCTAAAATAGGCCAAAAACCATAAAAACGACTACAATCACTAAAATTGGCCAAAAACCATAAAAACGACTACGAACACTAAAATTGGCCATAACCCAGAAAAACGACTACAAACACTTAAATTGGCCAATAACTACAGAACGATCCTAAAATAGGCCAAAAACATTAAAACCACTACAAACACTAAAATTGGCGAAAAACCATATAAACGACCTAAAATAGTCCAAAAACAATAAAAAATGACTACAAACACTAAAATTGGCCAAAAACCTTATAAACGACCTAAAATAAGCCAAAATCAAATAAACGACTACGAACACTAAAATTGGCCATAACCCATAAAAACGACTACAAACACTAAAATTGGACAAAAACCATATAAACGACCTAAAATAGGCCAAAAACATTAAAAACCACTACAAACATAAAAACGACTACAAACACTAAAATTGGCCAAAAACCATATAAACGACCTAAAATAGGCCAAAAACCATAAAAACGACTACAAACACTAAAATTGGCCAAAAACTATATAAACGACCCTAAAATAGGCCAAAAACCATAAAAACGACTACAATCACTAAAATTGGCCAAAAACCATAAAAACGACTACGAACACTAAAATTGGCCATAACCCAGAAAAACGACTACAAACACTTAAATTGGCCAATAACTACAGAACGATCCTAAAATAGGCCAAAAACATTAAAACCACTACAAACACTAAAATTGGCGAAAAACCATATAAACGACCTAAAATAGGCCAAAAACAATAAAAATGACTACAAACACTAAAATTGGCCAAAAACCTTATAAACGACCTAAAATAAGCCAAAATCAAATAAACGACTACGAACACTAAAATTGGCCATAACCCATAAAAACGACTACAAACACTAAAATTGGACAAAAACCATATAAACGACCTAAAATAGGCCAAAAACATTAAAAACCACTACAAACATAAAAACGACTACAAACACTAAAATTGGCCAAAAACCATATAAACGACCTAAAATAGGCCAAAAAACCATAAAAAACAACTACAAACACCAAAATTGGCCAAAAACCATATAAACGACTACAAACACAAAAATTGGCCAAAAACCATATAAACGACCTAAAATAGGCCAAAAACCATAAAAACAACTACAAACACCAAAATTGGCCAAAAACCATATAAACGACCTAAAATAGGCCAAAAACCATAAAAACGACTACAAACACTAAAATTGGCCAAAAACTATATAAACGACCCTAAAATAGGCCAAAAACCATAAAAATGACTACAATCACTAAAATTGGCCAAAAACCATAAAAACGACTACGAACACTAAAATTGGCCATAACCCAGACAAACGACTACAAACACTTAAATTGGCCAATAACTACAGAACGATCCTAAAATAGGCCAAAAAACATTAAAACCACTACAAACACTAAAATTGGCGAAAAACCATATAAACGACCTAAAATAGGCCAAAAACAATAAAAATGACTACAAACACTAAAATTGGCCAAAAACCTTATAAACGACCTAAAATAAGCCAAAATCAAATAAACGACTACGAACACTAAAATTGGCCATAACCCATAATAACGACTACAAACACTAAAATTGGACAAAAACCATATAAACGACCTAAAAATAGGCCAAAAACATTAAAAACCACTACAAACATAAAAACGACTACAAACACTAAAATTGGCCAAAAACCATATAAACGACCTAAAATAGGCCAAAAAACCATAAAAACGACTACAAACACTAAAATTGGCCAAAAACTATATAAACGACCCTAAAATAGGCCAAAAACCATAAAAACGACTACAATCACTAAAATTGGCCAAAAACCATAAAAACGACTACGAACACTAAAATTGGCCATAACCCAGAAAAACGACTACAAACACTTAAATTGGCCAATAACTACAGAACGATCCTAAAATAGGCCAAAAACATTAAAACCACTACAAACACTAAAATTGGCGAAAAACCATATAAACGACCTAAAATAGGTCAAAAACAATAAAAATGACTACAAACACTAAAATTGGCCAAAAACCTTATAAACGACCTAAAATAAGCCAAAATCAAATAAACGACTACGAACACTAAAATTGGCCATAACCCATAAAAACGACTACAAAACACTAAAATTGGACAAAAACCATATAAACGACCTAAAATAGGCCAAAAACATTAAAAACCACTACAAACATAAAAACGACTACAAACACTAAAATTGGCCAAAAACCATATAAACGACCTAAAATAGGCCAAAAACCATAAAAACGACTACAAACACTAAAATTGGACAAAAACCATATAAACGACCTAAAATAGGCCAAAAACATTAAAAACCACTACAAACATAAAAACGACTACAAACACTAAAATTGGCCAAAAACCATATAAACGACCTAAAATAGGCCAAAAACCATAAAAACGACTACAAACACTAAAATTGGCCAAAAACTATATAAACGACCCTAAAATAGGCCAAAAACCATAAAAACGACTACAATCACTAAAATTGGCCAAAAACCATAAAAACGACTACGAACACTAAAATTGGCCATAACCCAGAAAAACGACTACAAACACTTAAATTGGCCAATAACTACAGAACGATCCTAAAATAGGCCAAAAACATTAAAACCGCTACAAACACTAAAATTGGCGAAAAACCATATAAACGACCTAAAATAGGCCAAAAACAATAAAAATGACTACAAACACTAAAATTGGCCAAAAACCTTATAAACGACCTAAAATAAGCCAAAATCAAATAAACGACTACGAACACTAAAATTGGCCATAACCCATAAAAACGACTACAAACACTAAAATTGGCCAATAACTATATAAACGACCCTAAAATAGGCCAAAAACCATAAAAACGACTACAATCACTAAAATTGGCCAAAAACCATAAAAACGACTACGAACACTAAAATTGGCCATAACCCAGAAAAACGACTACAAACACTTAAATTGGCCAATAACTACAGAACGATCCTAAAATAGGCCAAAAACATTAAAACCACTACAAACACTAAAATTGGCGAAAAACCATATAAACGACCTAAAATAGGCCAAAAACAATAAAAATGACTACAAACACTAAAATTGGCCAAAAACCTTATAAACGACCTAAAATAAGCCAAAATCAAATAAACGACTACGAACACTAAAATTGGCCATAACCCATAAAAACGACTACAAACACTAAAATTGGACAAAAACCATATAAACGACCTAAAATAGGCCAAAAACATTAAAAACCACTACAAACATAAAAACGACTACAAACACTAAAATTGGCCAAAAACCATATAAACGACCTAAAATAGGCCAAAAACCATAAAAACAACTACAAACACCAAAATTGGCCAAAAACCATATAAACGACCTAAAATAGGCCAAAAACCATAAAAACGACTACAAACACTAAAATTGGCCAAAAACTATATAAACGACCCTAAAATAGGCCAAAAACCATAAAAACGACTACAATCACTAAAATTGGCCAAAAACCATAAAAACGACTACGAACACTAAAATTGGCCATAACCCAGAAAAACGACTACAAACACTTAAATTGGCCAATAACTACAGAACGATCCTAAAATAGGCCAAAAACATTAAAACCACTACAAACACTAAAATTGGCGAAAAACCATATAAACGACCTAAAATAGGCCAAAAACCATAAAAACGACTACAAACACTAAAATTGGCCAAAAACTATATAAACGACCTAAAATAGGCCAAAAACATTAAAAACCACTACAAACATAAAAACGACTAAAAATACTTAAATTGGCCAAAAACCATAAAAACGACTACAAACACAAAAATTGGCCAAAAACCATATAAAGGACCTAAAATAGGCCAAAAACCATAAAAACCACTACAAACACTAAAATTGGCGAAAAACCATATAAACGACCTAAAATAGGCCAAAAACAATAAAAATGACTACAAACACTAAAATTGGCCAAAAACCTTATAAACGACCTAAAATAAGCCAAAATTAAATAAACGACTACGAACACTAAAATTGGCCATAACCCATAAAAACGACTACAAACACTAAAATTGGACAAAAACCATATAAACGACCTAAAATAGGCCAAAAACATTAAAAACCACTACAAACATAAAAACGACTACAAACACTAAAATTGGCCAAAAACCATATAAACGACCTAAAATAGGCCAAAAACCATAAAAACAACTACAAACACCAAAATTGGCCAAAAACCATATAAACGACCTAAAATAGGCCAAAAACCATAAAAACGACTACAAACACTAAAATTGGCCAAAAACTATATAAACGACCCTAAAATAGGCCAAAAACCATAAAAACGACTACAATCACTAAAATTGGCCAAAAACCATAAAAACGACTACGAACACTAAAATTGGCCATAACCCAGAAAAACGACTACAAACACTTAAATTGGCCAATAACTACAGAACGATCCTAAAATAGGCCAAAAACATTAAAACCACTACAAACACTAAAATTGGCGAAAAACCATATAAACGACCTAAAATAGTCCAAAAACAATAAAAATGACTACAAACACTAAAATTGGCCAAAAACCTTATAAACGACCTAAAATAAGCCAAAATCAAATAAACGACTACGAACACTAAAATTGGCCATAACCCATAAAAACGACTACAAACACTAAAATTGGACAAAAACCATATAAACGACCTAAAATAGGCCAAAAACATTAAAAACCACTACAAACATAAAAACGACTACAAACACTAAAATTGGCCAAAAACCATATAAACGACCTAAAATAGGCCAAAAACCATAAAAACGACTACAAACACTAAAATTGGCCAAAAACTATATAAACGACCCTAAAATAGGCCAAAAACCATAAAAACGACTACAATCACTAAAATTGGCCAAAAACCATAAAAACGACTACGAACACTAAAATTGGCCATAACCCAGAAAAACGACTACAAACACTTAAATTGGCCAATAACTACAGAACGATCCTAAAATAGGCCAAAAACATTAAAACCACTACAAACACTAAAATTGGCGAAAAACCATATAAACGACCTAAAATAGGCCAAAAACAATAAAAATGACTACAAACACTAAAATTGGCCAAAAACCTTATAAACGACCTAAAATAAGCCAAAATCAAATAAACGACTACGAACACTAAAATTGGCCATAACCCATAAAAACGACTACAAACACTAAAATTGGACAAAAACCATATAAACGACCTAAAATAGGCCAAAAACATTAAAAACCACTACAAACATAAAAACGACTACAAACACTAAAATTGGCCAAAAACCATATAAACGACCTAAAATAGGCCAAAAACCATAAAAACAACTACAAACACCAAAATTGGCCAAAAACCATATAAACGACTACAAACACAAAAATTGGCCAAAAACCATATAAACGACCTAAAATAGGCCAAAAACCATAAAAACAACTACAAACACCAAAATTGGCCAAAAACCATATAAACGACCTAAAATAGGCCAAAAACCATAAAAACGACTACAAACACTAAAATTGGCCAAAAACTATATAAACGACCCTAAAATAGGCCAAAAACCATAAAAATGACTACAATCACTAAAATTGGCCAAAAACCATAAAAACGACTACGAACACTAAAATTGGCCATAACCCAGACAAACGACTACAAACACTTAAATTGGCCAATAACTACAGAACGATCCTAAAATAGGCCAAAAACATTAAAACCACTACAAACACTAAAATTGGCGAAAAACCATATAAACGACCTAAAATAGGCCAAAAACAATAAAAATGACTACAAACACTAAAATTGGCCAAAAACCTTATAAACGACCTAAAATAAGCCAAAATCAAATAAACGACTACGAACACTAAAATTGGCCATAACCCATAATAACGACTACAAACACTAAAATTGGACAAAAACCATATAAACGACCTAAAATAGGCCAAAAACATTAAAAACCACTACAAACATAAAAACGACTACAAACACTAAAATTGGCCAAAAACCATATAAACGACCTAAAATAGGCCAAAAACCATAAAAACGACTACAAACACTAAAATTGGCCAAAAACTATATAAACGACCCTAAAATAGGCCAAAAACCATAAAAACGACTACAATCACTAAAATTGGCCAAAAACCATAAAAACGACTACGAACACTAAAATTGGCCATAACCCAGAAAAACGACTACAAACACTTAAATTGGCCAATAACTACAGAACGATCCTAAAATAGGCCAAAAACATTAAAACCACTACAAACACTAAAATTGGCGAAAAACCATATAAACGACCTAAAATAGGTCAAAAACAATAAAAATGACTACAAACACTAAAATTGGCCAAAAACCTTATAAACGACCTAAAATAAGCCAAAATCAAATAAACGACTACGAACACTAAAATTGGCCATAACCCATAAAAACGACTACAAAACACTAAAATTGGACAAAAACCATATAAACGACCTAAAATAGGCCAAAAACATTAAAAACCACTACAAACATAAAAACGACTACAAACACTAAAATTGGCCAAAAACCATATAAACGACCTAAAATAGGCCAAAAACCATAAAAACGACTACAAACACTAAAATTGGACAAAAACCATATAAACGACCTAAAATAGGCCAAAAACATTAAAAACCACTACAAACATAAAAACGACTACAAACACTAAAATTGGCCAAAAACCATATAAACGACCTAAAATAGGCCAAAAACCATAAAAACGACTACAAACACTAAAATTGGCCAAAAACTATATAAACGACCCTAAAATAGGCCAAAAACCATAAAAACGACTACAATCACTAAAATTGGCCAAAAACCATAAAAACGACTACGAACACTAAAATTGGCCATAACCCAGAAAAACGACTACAAACACTTAAATTGGCCAATAACTACAGAACGATCCTAAAATAGGCCAAAAACATTAAAACCGCTACAAACACTAAAATTGGCGAAAAACCATATAAACGACCTAAAATAGGCCAAAAACAATAAAAATGACTACAAACACTAAAATTGGCCAAAAACCTTATAAACGACCTAAAATAAGCCAAAATCAAATAAACGACTACGAACACTAAAATTGGCCATAACCCATAAAAACGACTACAAACACTAAAATTGGCCAATAACTATATAAACGACCCTAAAATAGGCCAAAAACCATAAAAACGACTACAATCACTAAAATTGGCCAAAAACCATAAAAACGACTACGAACACTAAAATTGGCCATAACCCAGAAAAACGACTACAAACACTTAAATTGGCCAATAACTACAGAACGATCCTAAAATAGGCCAAAAACATTAAAACCACTACAAACACTAAAATTGGCGAAAAACCATATAAACGACCTAAAATAGGCCAAAAACAATAAAAATGACTACAAACACTAAAATTGGCCAAAAACCTTATAAACGACCTAAAATAAGCCAAAATCAAATAAACGACTACGAACACTAAAATTGGCCATAACCCATAAAAACGACTACAAACACTAAAATTGGACAAAAACCATATAAACGACCTAAAATAGGCCAAAAACATTAAAAACCACTACAAACATAAAAACGACTACAAACACTAAAATTGGCCAAAAACCATATAAACGACCTAAAATAGGCCAAAAACCATAAAAACAACTACAAACACCAAAATAGGCCAAAAACCATAAAAACAACTACAAACACCAAAATTGGCCAAAAACCATATAAACGACCTAAAATAGGCCAAAAACCATAAAAACGACTACAAACACTAAAATTGGCCAAAAACTATATAAACGACCCTAAAATAGGCCAAAAACCATAAAAACGACTACAATCACTAAAATTGGCCAAAAACCATAAAAACGACTACGAACATTAAAATTGGCCATAACCCAGAAAAACGACTACAAACACTTAAATTGGCCAATAACTACAGAACGATCCTAAAATAGGCCAAAAACATTAAAACCGCTACAAACACTAAAATTGGCGAAAAACCATATAAACGACCTAAAATAGGCCAAAAACAATAAAAATGACTACAAACACTAAAATTGGCCAAAAACCTTATAAACGACCTAAAATAAGCCAAAATCAAATAAACGACTACGAACACTAAAATTGGCCATAACCCATAAAAACGACTACAAACACTAAAATTGGACAAAAACCATATAAACGACCTAAAATAGGCCAAAAACATTAAAAACCACTACAAACATAAAAACGACTACAAACACTAAAATTGGCCAAAAACCATATAAACGACCTAAAATAGGCCAAAAACCATAAAAACGACCTAAAATAGGCCAAAAACCATAAAAACGACTACAAACACTAAAATTGGCCAAAAACTATATAAACGACCCTAAAATAGGCCAAAAACCATAAAAACGACTACAATCACTAAAATTGGCCAAAAACCATAAAAACGACTACGAACACTAAAATTGGCCATAACCCAGAAAAACGACTACAAACACTTAAATTGGCCAATAACTACAGAACGATCCTAAAATAGGCCAAAAACATTAAAACCGCTACAAACACTAAAATTGGCGAAAAACCATATAAACGACCTAAAATAGGCCAAAAACAATAAAAATGACTACAAACACTAAAATTGGCCAAAAACCTTATAAACGACCTAAAATAAGCCAAAATCAAATAAACGACTACGAACACTAAAATTGGCCATAACCCATAAAAACGACTACAAACACTAAAATTGGACAAAAACCATATAAACGACCTAAAATAGGCCAAAAACATTAAAAACCACTACAAACATAAAAACGACTACAAACACTAAAATTGGCCAAAAACCATATAAACGACCTAAAATAGGCCAAAAACCATAAAAACAACTACAAACACCAAAATTGGCCAAAAACCATATAAACGACTACAAACACAAAAATTGGCCAAAAACCATATAAACGACCTAAAATAGGCCAAAAACCATAAAAACAACTACAAACACCAAAATTGGCCAAAAACCATATAAACGACCTAAAATAGGCCAAAAACCATAAAAACGACTACAAACACTAAAATTGGCCAAAAACTATATAAACGACCTAAAATAGGCCAAAAACATTAAAAACCACTACAAACATAAAAACGACTAAAAATACTTAAATTGGCCAAAAACCATAAAAACGACTACAAACACAAAAATTGGCCAAAAACCATATAAAGGACCTAAAATAGGCCAAAAACCATAAAAACCACTACAAACACTAAAATTGGCGAAAAACCATATAAACGACCTAAAATAGGCCAAAAACAATAAAAATGACTACAAACACTAAAATTGGCCAAAAACCTTATAAACGACCTAAAATAAGCCAAAATTAAATAAATGACTACGAACACTAAAATTGGCCATAACCCATAAAAACGACTACAAACACTAAAATTGGACAAAAACCATATAAACGACCTAAAATAGGCCAAAAACATTAAAAACCACTACAAACATAAAAACGACTACAAACACTAAAATTGGCCAAAAACCATATAAACGACCTAAAATAGGCCAAAAACCATAAAAACAACTACAAACACCAAAATTGGCCAAAAACCATATAAACGACCTAAAATAGGCCAAAAACCATAAAAACGACTACAAACACTAAAATTGGCCAAAAACTATATAAACGACCCTAAAATAGGCCAAAAACCATAAAAACGACTACAATCACTAAAATTGGCCAAAAACCATAAAAACGACTACGAACACTAAAATTGGCCATAACCCAGAAAAACGACTACAAACACTTAAATTGGCCAATAACTACAGAACGATCCTAAAATAGGCCAAAAACATTAAAACCACTACAAACACTAAAATTGGCGAAAAACCATATAAACGACCTAAAATAGGCCAAAAACAATAAAAATGACTACAAACACTAAAATTGGCCAAAAACCTTATAAACGACCTAAAATAAGCCAAAATCAAATAAACGACTACGAACACTAAAATTGGCCATAACCCATAAAAACGACTACAAACACTAAAATTGGACAAAAACCATATAAACGACCTAAAATAGGCCAAAAACATTAAAAACCACTACAAACATAAAAACGACTACAAACACTAAAATTGGCCAAAAACCATATAAACGACCTAAAATAGGCCAAAAACCATAAAAACAACTACAAACACCAAAATTGGCCAAAAACCATATAAACGACTACAAACACAAAAATTGGCCAAAAACCATATAAACGACCAAAAATAGGCCAAAAACCATAAAAACAACTACAAACACCAAAATTGGCCAAAAACCATATAAACGACCTAAAATAGGCCAAAAACCATAAAAACGACTACAAACACTAAAATTGGCCAAAAACTATATAAACGACCCTAAAATAGGCCAAAAACCATAAAAACGACTACAATCACTAAAATTGGCCAAAAACCATAAAAACGACTACGAACACTAAAATTGGCCATAACCCAGAAAAACGACTACAAACACTTAAATTGGCCAATAACTACAGAACGATCCTAAAATAGGCCAAAAACATTAAAACCACTACAAACACTAAAATTGGCGAAAAACCATATAAACGACCTAAAATAGGCCAAAAACAATAAAAATGACTACAAACACTAAAATTGGCCAAAAACCTTATAAACGACCTAAAATAAGCCAAAATCAAATAAACGACTACGAACACTAAAATTGGCCATAACCCATAAAAACGACTACAAACACTAAAATTGGACAAAAACCATATAAACGACCTAAAATAGGCCAAAAACATTAAAAACCACTACAAACATAAAAACGACTACAAACACTAAAATTGGCCAAAAACCATATAAACGACCTAAAATAGGCCAAAAACCATAAAAACGACTACAAACACTAAAATTGGCCAAAAACTATATAAACGACCCTAAAATAGGCCAAAAACCATAAAAACGACTACAATCACTAAAATTGGCCAAAAACCATAAAAACGACTACGAACACTAAAATTGGCCATAACCCAGAAAAACGACTACAAACACTTAAATTGGCCAATAACTACAGAACGATCCTAAAATAGGCCAAAAACATTAAAACCACTACAAACACTAAAATTGGCGAAAAACCATATAAACGACCTAAAATAGGCCAAAAACAATAAAAATGACTACAAACACTAAAATTGGCCAAAAACCTTATAAACGACCTAAAATAAGCCAAAATCAAATAAACGACTACGAACACTAAAATTGGCCATAACCCATAAAAACGACTACAAACACTAAAATTGGACAAAAACCATATAAACGACCTAAAATAGGCCAAAAACATTAAAAACCACTACAAACATAAAAACGACTACAAACACTAAAATTGGCCAAAAACCATATAAACGACCTAAAATAGGCCAAAAACCATAAAAACGACTACAAACACTAAAATTGGCCAAAAACTATATAAACGACCCTAAAATAGGCCAAAAACCATAAAAACGACTACAATCACTAAAATTGGCCAAAAACCATAAAAACGACTACGAACACTAAAATTGGCCATAACCCAGAAAAACGACTACAAACACTTAAATTGGCCAATAACTACAGAACGATCCTAAAATAGGCCAAAAACATTAAAACCACTACAAACACTAAAATTGGCGAAAAACCATATAAACGACCTAAAATAGGCCAAAAACAATAAAAATGACTACAAACACTAAAATTGGCCAAAAACCTTATAAACGACCTAAAATAGGCCAAAAACATTAAAAACCACTACAAACATAAAAACGACTACAAACACTAAAATTGGCCAAAAACCATATAAACGACCTAAAATAGGCCAAAAACCATAAAAACGACTACAAACACTAAAATTGGCCAAAAACTATATAAACGACCCTAAAATAGGCCAAAAACCATAAAAACGACTACAATCACTAAAATTGGCCAAAAACCATAAAAACGACTACGAACACTAAAATTGGCCATAACCCAGAAAAACGACTACAAACACTTAAATTGGCCAATAACTACAGAACGATCCTAAAATAGGCCAAAAACATTAAAACCGCTACAAACACTAAAATTGGCGAAAAACCATATAAACGACCTAAAATAGGCCAAAAACAATAAAAATGACTACAAACACTAAAATTGGCCAAAAACCTTATAAACGACCTAAAATAAGCCAAAATCAAATAAACGACTACGAACACTAAAATTGGCCATAACCCATAAAAACGACTACAAACACTAAAATTGGACAAAAACCATATAAACGACCTAAAATAGGCCAAAAACATTAAAAACCACTACAAACATAAAAACGACTACAAACACTAAAATTGGCCAAAAACTATATAAACGACCTAAAATAGGCCAAAAACCATAAAAACGACCTAAAATAGGCCAAAAACCATAAAAACAACTACAAACACCAAAATTGGCCAAAAACCATATAAACGACCTAAAATAGGCCAAAAACCATAAAAACGACTACAAACACTAAAATTGGCCAAAAACTATATAAACGACCTAAAATAGGCCAAAAACATTAAAAACCACTACAAACATAAAAACGACTAAAAATACTTAAATTGGCCAAAAACCATAAAAACGACTACAAACACAAAAATTGGCCAAAAACCATATAAAGGACCTAAAATAGGCCAAAAACCATAAAAACCACTACAAACACTAAAATTGGCGAAAAACCATATAAACGACCTAAAATAGGCCAAAAACAATAAAAATGACTACAAACACTAAAATTGGCCAAAAACCTTATAAACGACCTAAAATAAGCCAAAATTAAATAAACGACTACGAACACTAAAATTGGCCATAACCCATAAAAACGACTACAAACACTAAAATTGGACAAAAACCATATAAACGACCTAAAATAGGCCAAAAACATTAAAAACCACTACAAACATAAAAACGACTACAAACACTAAAATTGGCCAAAAACCATATAAACGACCTAAAATAGGCCAAAAACCATAAAAACAACTACAAACACTAAAATTGGCCAAAAACCATATAAACGACCTAAAATAGGCCAAAAACCATAAAAACGACTACAAACACTAAAATTGGCCAAAATCTATATAAACGACCCTAAAATAGGCCAAAAACCATAAAAACGACTACAATCACTAAAATTGGCCAAAAACCATAAAAACGACTACGAACACTAAAATTGGCCATAACCCAGAAAAACGACTACAAACACTTAAATTGGCCAATAACTACAGAACGATCGTAAAATAGGCCAAAAACATTAAAACCACTACAAACACTAAAATTGGCGAAAAACCATATAAACGACCTAAAATAGGCCAAAAACAATAAAAATGACTACAAACACTAAAATTGGCCAAAAACCTTATAAACGACCTAAAATAAGCCAAAATCAAATAAACGACTACGAACACTAAAATTGGCCATAACCCATAAAAACGACTACAAACACTAAAATTGGACAAAAACCATATAAACGACCTAAAATAGGCTAAAAACATTAAAAACCACTACAAACATAAAAACGACTACAAACACTAAAATTGGCCAAAAACCATATAAACGACCTAAAATAGGCCAAAAACCATAAAAACAACTACAAACACCAAAATTGGCCAAAAACCATATAAACGACTACAAACACAAAAATTGGCCAAAAACCATATAAACGACCTAAAATAGGCCAAAAACCATAAAAACAACTACAAACACCAAAATTGGCCAAAAACCATATAAACGACCTAAAATAGGCCAAAAACCATAAAAACGACTACAAACACTAAAATTGGCCAAAAACTATATAAACGACCTAAAATAGGCCAAAAACATTAAAAACCACTACAAACATAAAAACGACTAAAAATACTTAAATTGGCCAAAAACCATAAAAACGACTACAAACACAAAAATTGGCCAAAAACCATATAAAGGACCTAAAATAGGCCAAAAACCATAAAAACCACTACAAACACTAAAATTGGCGAAAAACCATATAAACGACCTAAAATAGGCCAAAAATCATATAAACGACTACAATCACTAAAATTCGGTTTTTTTTTTGTTATTTTAGAAAAAAAATTAAAATTTATGCAGAAAAAAAGTAAAGTTTTATTTTTAAAAAATAAAGATTCTATTTTTTTTTAATTAAAAAAGATTTTATAATAAATCTTTAAAATTTATAATTTTAAAAAAAAAATTATTTAGGAGTAAATCTTTATTTTTGTTCCAAAATAAAAAAAAATTCGTTTTTTTTGTTATTTTAGAAAAAAAAAATTAAAAATTTATGCAGAAAAAAGTAAAGTTTTGTTTTTTAAAAATAAAGATTCTATTTTTTTTAATTAAAAAAGATTTGAAAATAAATCTTTAAAATTTTTAATTTAAAAATAAATTTTATTTGGGAGTAAATCTTTATTTTTGGTGCAAAATAAAAAAAGTACTTTTTTTTTAATTTAGGAATTTTTTTATTTTTTTTTTAAAAATAATATATTATCTGACGTGGAATTTTTAAAAAAAATATAAATGATTTTTTTCGACGTGTACAAGTTACGTCAGCATATGTGCACAGTCACATCTCCTGCTGTACACCCAGAGAGCAAAATGAGGGAATCAATGTTTTGCAAGGGGGTAAACAGAAAAAATATATGCACAGGGGGATAAACAAAAATTTGTTTATTTTGCAGGGGGTAAATGATCATTTACCCATTTTTTTTTAATATGACATGAACCATTAAACTATTCTAATTAATTTATTTTTTTGTGACTAAACTATTCTTATTAATTGCCGGTGTGAAATTAATCTATATTAATATATATTTTTTAAACTATTAATATATTTTAATTTTTTTTTGAACAGATTAATATATTTAAATAATCTAACATATCTTTTTTTATTTGTTTTTCTTAAGTAATCTAACATATATTTTGAGTAATCTCACATACTCCTTATTATTTAGGCTAACGTGTCAACGACTATATTTTAACTGCACCATTACCGTCAAAATATCCACATCAGCATAATCGTAGCCGTCTATCCTAACTCCCCCAGTTCGTATATAAACCTCATCAATTCAACAAGCTTCCCTCAACGTTCTATATTTTCAATTTTCAATTTCATTCCAAAGCTTCTGAAAAACCTCGTGACTCCGATAACGAGAAGCAGGAAGAGGAGCGTAACCGATGAGAGAAGACAATGTGAAAGGAAACGGTACAACACACATCAGAAGACCAGAGAGGTAAACCACCGGAAGAAAAGTATCGGAGACTCCGCCGTGTAATAATACCTGCCGACAGATGAATCCTGGCCGGTTTTGCGATTTTTGATACGGCTCCAGATAAGTTGAATTCAACTTTGAACATGTCTTTCTTGATTTTGATTTCTTTGATTATAAATTTTGATTTTTCATGTTTCTTGATTTTTTGATCCGTTGTGAAAGGTTGGTTTTAGGGTTTGCTTCTATTTCTTTGTTTCCTTTTCACTGATCGTCTGTTATAAATGTAATGATATGCTTTTCTCAGATTGTAGATATCAAGAATTTTACACAATCACACTTTTTATATTTTTATGGTTTGAATCGTTGCTTCAAAAATAGGGTTTTTCATTCTCATTCTCTCATTACTATTCATCCATTCTACAATCACAGAAGAGAACAACACTCTTTGATTCTACCACCAAGAATCAATCATACAAAAAATCAACAACAACAAGAGTTTTGCAATGGCTTCAAGAATTGTTCCTCAACAACAACACAAAGGTGCGTGTTTTCTTCAATCATCTTACTAATTTTGATGTTTCATTAATTTTTCTGGGGTTCAATGTTTTGTTCCAAGATTGGAACTTTATTTGATGTTTCATTAATTTTTCTAGGGTTCAATGTTTTGTTCCAAGATCGGAATTTTATTTGATGTTTCATTAATTTTTTTTGGGTTCAATGTTTTGTTCCAAGATTGGAACTTTAGTTTCATGTTTTAAGGGTTTTGTCCCAAATCCAACAAAAGGGTCTTGATCTTTTTTCTGGATTTTGTGTTTGGAAGGAAACAGGTGAAGGAAGGAACCAAAGAGCACTTCTTGATTGAGGAAGTCAAGCCAAATCGCCCTGTCACAAGGTTCTTTCCCCATCTCTCTCACATTCTCTCTGATTTTGTGATTTTCTCTCTGATTTTGAGATTCCCTCTCTGATTCCCTATTGATTTTGATGATTCTTTTAGGAGTTTTTGTGCACAACTACTTGCCAATGCAGGTTCTCTTATATTATTTGTTGAATCTCTTTCTTTGATTAATTGATTTAATTTAGTTTATGTTATCCATTGGTAGGTTAGTGATGATGATTGTTTTCTGATTTTTTGTATTGTTTTGAAATTGTAGAAACAAGCTTGTGCCAATGGAGATTCGATCCTCTCCTTCACTATTCTCTCCACTTCAGGGACTTGGTTTGGAGAACTTTTCTACTCTTCTTTCTTTATTCATAGCTTTTTTTACAACTATTTTTCTCAACCTTGTTAACCTTTCTGTTTGAAGTGGAGAAATTAAAGATGATTGCCTCTGTGCTGGGATTAATTTGGCAATGTGAATTTATATTTGAACACCTCTGCACACGTACACACACACTTCTCGATTATTCTTTGCAAGCTTGGACAAGATAACGGTAAATCATCCTTAGGATATAATTGGTCTTTTTATTTTTTTTATTTTTTTTATTTTTGTTATTATATGCATATGTATTTGTTCCCAAATAATTGTTCTTTGATCATGGTTTTGTTTGGCAATGTGAATTAAAGATGATTGCCTCTATGCTGGGATTAATTTGGCAATGTGAATTTATAAAGGGAAGCGTGTACGTTGTCGCACTCCCTGCCTTCAAAAGGTGCCTAGGTTATTCTTTGAAGCTTGGACGAGATTATCAGATAACAGTGAATCATCCTTGGGATATAATTGGTATTTTTATTTTTTTTATTATATTATATGCATATGTATTTGTTCCCAAATAATTGTTCTTTGATCATGGTTTTATTTGTTTCCAAATAGTCCTTCTTTGATTCATGTAATGGCAAAGATAAAGATATAAGTCTGGATGAAAATTTGGTCAACTCTTCTAAGAATCTTTACATTTCAGTCTTTTTTTGATACTCAATATATACTGAGTTTTCTTTGTGGATGTTACAGGGGAGAGAGCCTATAAATGTATGGTTTACTGTGGAACCCATGGCAGCCCGAGGTTCAAATACTTAGCTTGGGATTTTGGATAGTGTCAGAGTTTACTCTGTATATGTATCAGGAATGCAAGTACGAGGGAAGCAAGGATGAGGAATTCCCTACAACTTAGTTTGGCACAAGAATCCGCGCTTTCATTTTGGTTATCTCTACTCTGACTGAATTCTTCACGTTTCTTTGTATTTTTAGAAGATCTGGTTTTTTATATTACAAGGACCTGTTTTTGCTTTGGTGTTACAGGGGAGAGAGCTATGAATGTACAGTGGGATTTGGAAGCTCTGAGCCTTTGGATTCAACGGGTTATTTCTTTCCTTGAGTGTTGTTTGTTATGAAATAGGGTGTCATAGTATAATGTGGCAGTGCTTGTATTTATTTTTGTTTAGAATTATGAAATCGAATATTAGCATTGCATTGCTTTCTTGGATAATAAAGATATAAGTCAAATTTCTTCAATGAGTTGCTCTTTACTATTTTTTAGTTTTGGGCTTTGTTCATAATTGAATTTAATTGTAAATCTACTTCTCTGCGGCATGGTTTCCCAAAATAATGTTTTTCATGAGTTTTGATTTGGTTATCTCTTGTAAATTATTTTCGTTTCGTTATTTCTTTATTGATTCTGAGAGCATATAGGTCTTGATTAGTTATTTTCTCTTTGGTTCTGCAAGAGAGGTAATCCATAAACACAAGGCATGGTTTTATTTGTTTCCAAATAGTCCTTCTTTGATTCATGTAATGGCAAAGATAAAGATATAAGTCTGGATGAAAATTTGGTCAACTCTTCTAAGAATCTTTACATTTCAGTCTTTTTTGATACTCAATATATACTTTTGAGTTTTCTTTGTGGGTGTTACAGGGGAGAGAGCCTATAAATGTATGGTTTACTGTGGAACCCATGGCAGCCTGAGGTTCAAATACTTAGCTTGGGATTTTGGATAGTGTCAGAGTTTACTCTGTATATGTATCAGGAATGCAAGTACGAGTGAAGCAAGGATGAGGAATTCCCTACAACTTAGTTTGGCACAAGAATCCACGCTTTCATTTTGGTTATCTCTACTCTGACTGAATTCTTCACGTTTCTTTGTATTTTTAGAAGATCTGGTTTTTTATATTACAAGGACCTGTTTTGCTTTGGTGTTACAGGGGAGAGAGCTATGAATGTACCGTGGGATTTGGAAGCTTTGAGCCTTTGGATTCATCGGGTTATTTCTTTCCTTGAGTGTTGTTTGTTATGAAATAGGGTGTCATAGTATAATGTGGCAGTGCTTATATTTATTTTTATTTAGAATTATGAAATCTAATATTATTAGCATTGCATTTCTTTCTTGGATAATAAAGATATAAGTCAAATTTCTTCAATGAGTTGCTCTTTACTATTTTTTAGTTTTGGGCTTTGTTCATAATTGAATTTAATTGTAAATCTACTTCTCTGCGGCATGGTTTCCCAAAATAATGTTTTTCATGAGTTTTGATTTGGTTATCTCTTGTAAATTATTTTCGTTTCGTTATTTCTTCATCGATTCTGAGAGCATATAGTTCTTGATTAGTTATTTTCTCTTTGGTTCTGCAAGAGAGGTAATCCATAAACACAATTCCTTTTGGTTCTATCTTCCTCTTGTTTGATTACATTGGCTCCTGATGTTGAGGTTGGATTTGGTTCTTTGCTGGAACTTTCGGTTCATATTTTAATGATCTGCTCTTCCATTTCTCGTTTGTTCATGATATTTTAAAGCATATATTTTCATGATATTTTATTTCCTCTGGTGTTGCAGGGACGATAATACATTTCTTTCTCATGTTTGATCTTCTCGTTTTGTATTCTGATTCTTTATTTTTAGTCTTTTGATTGAGGTTTGATTTGGTTCTGACTTTGATATATGTTAACCGAAAAACGACATTTCTATAATGCATTATGTTTTGAAACAATAACATTTGATTAGTATCAAGCCTCGGGTTTATTTTGGTACCTCTACTTTGAATGCGAATTATTTTCGTATCTTTTTTTATCTGGCCGGTTCTTGTTGTCCAGTCTTCTGGATTTGCTCCTCTTTAATTTACCATTACTACTTATTCTTTCTTATTAATGTTGAAAACTATACATGATTTAAGATTTTTTGTTTTGTTTTTGTTTTCGTGTTTTTGGAGAGCTTGGTGGGCCTATCTTTGTTATGCTGATTTGTGACTTGGTTTGAAGAACTATGGTACTATTCTTTCTTCTTGGTTCTTTTTCTAGAATCTGTTTGTTACAGCCTAATTTTAATTTTCTTGCGGTGTTAACAGAGTAAGATTTACACGGGTTTGGTTTACCACAAAAGTTTCCTACTTTTTCAAACACTGAACCTTTTTAATCACCGTCTTAAGTGTCTTATGTGGACGAATCAACCTTACATGTGAACATATTGTTATGCTGATTTGTGACTTGGTTTGAAGAACTATGGTACTATTCTTTCTTCTTGGTTCTTTTTCTAGAATCTGTTTGTTACAGCCTAATTTTAATTTTCTTGCGGTGTTAACAGAGTAAGATTTACACGGGTTTGGTATACCACAAAAGTTTCATACTTTTTCAAACACTGAACCTTTTTAATCACCGTCTTAAGTGTCTTATGTGGACGAATCAACCTTACATGTGAACTATAATGTTCAGTTGGTTGTGTTACATATTTTTTCTAGGCTTTAATTTGGTGATCTGTACTCATATTTGAATTCTTCACATTTCATAATAGTTGTTTCAGCATCCACACCTGATTCCTTTGTGAAAGCTCATGGTGAGGTTATCATATTCTTCCAGTGTTGACGTTTTTGTGAGTTTCTGTAACGTTTTACTCAGTGGTTTAACATACAAAATTCTGGAGTAACTCTTCCCTTCCCAAGGTAAGGATTTTTGACAACTTGGTTAGGTGGTGTTTGTTATGATGACCTGTTTCATTGGCCAACAAATTCCTCTGGTATAGTTCATGATTGAGCACACCATGATATTAAATTGATAGTGAGGATATGATGTTGGTCTATAATAAATTCTTTTTGTTTCCATCTTTAGCAATTCTTTTTGGTCTATAGTAAATTGATAGTTCATGATTTCATTGATATTGGAAACATTGTCACTCTAAAAGGTGTTGAAGTCAAGCCAAATCGCACTGTCACAAGGTTCTTTCCCTATCTCTCTCACATTCTCTCTGATTTTGTGATTTTCTCTCTGATTTTGAGATTCCCTCTCTGATTCCCTATTGATTTTGATGATTCTTTTTGGAGGTTTTGTGCACAACTACTTGCCAATGCTCAAGCAGCAGCAGTTAATGCGAATAACAAGGTTTTCTTATATTATTTGTTGAATCTCTTTCTTTGATTAATTGATTTAATTTAGTTTATGTTATCCATTGGTAGGTTAGTAATGATGATTGTTATCTGATTTTTGTATTGTTTTGAAATTGTAGAAACAAGCTTGTGCCAATGAAGATTGGATCCTCTCCTTCACTATCCTCTCCACTTCAGGGACTTGGTTTGGAGAACTTTGCTACTCTTCTTTCTTTATTCATAGCTTTTCTTAAAACTATTTTCTTCAACCTTGTTAACCTTTCTGTCTTAAGTGGAGATGTTCAATTCTTTTCGTTTCATTATTTCTTTTATCGATCCCGAGAGCATATATTTTATTGATTAGTTATTTTCTCTTTGGTTCTGCGAGAGAGGTAATCGATAAACACAATTCCTTTTGGTTCTATCTTCCTCTTGATGTTGAGGTTTGATTTGGTTCTTCTTGCTGGTTTCGATCTTGGAATTTTCTGTTCATATTTTAATGATCTGCAGCTACTAATGAATCGTTTGGGTTTTAATTGATTTCTCTTCCAATTCTCCTTTGATCATGTGCACGTTTTGATATAATTTGTTACATGATAAATGTGCTTATTGCTTTTAAAATTATAAAGAATATTAAGATATTCGTTTATTCATTTTGTAGTCATCCGATTTCTGATTTCTGGATATCAGGAAAAATTTGCAATTCTTGATCATAATGGATACGAATGATAATTGCTACAGATTCATAGATAAAATTTCTTCATTGAATCGTTCTTTATTATTTTTGTTTGAGTTTTGATCGTAAGTCGGAAATTGAATTGTGAACCTGTTTTTTGCAGTGTGGTTCATCAAAATAATGATCTTCTTTCTCATGTTTGATCTTCCCGTTTTGTATTCCGATTCTTTTTTTTTTTAGTCTTTTGATTGAGGTTTGATTTGGTTCTGACTTTGATACATGTTAATCGAAAAATTGTATTAGGACTCCTCTGTATTAGGTGGAAGCCAAAATTGTATTATTTAATATGGCACATGATCTTGCAAATTTGATGGAAATATGTGTACTCTTTTTTATATAATTGTTCATTCAATAAATTTGCTATCGCTCGAACCTGTTCCGAAGTCAGTTTTGGATTCGGTTGGTGTTCCGACATCCCGAATCGAGGTGGCTCTAAATTCAGGTTTACCTACCTCTCTAGTTAAAGAGAGAAGATAGGGTTTCGAAATCAGATTTCCTCTCCTAAGTGCTTGATGGTTCCAGACTCCTAATCTTGGTTGGCTGTCATTTCTAGAGGAGTTGGACTGCTTTCCAATGATAGTATCCAACAAGGTCGCCAATGACCAGTACAACAACTGAAAGCCAGGGTATCTTACCCTAAAAGGCAGAGTTGGAATACTTAATTCAAATCCAATAGTAGTTAAAATAAAATGAATATCTGATATTCGTTGATCCAATTTTGCAGTGAGCTTATTTCTAATTTTTTATATCTGGAACAATTTGCAATTCTCGGTGATAATGGCTACAGATACATAGATCAAATTTATTTGATGAGTAATTCTTTATTATTTTTACTTTTGAGCTTTGAATGTAAGACAAAAATTGAATTTTGTGTACTTGTTCTTATGCAGTGTGATTTTCTCAAAATAATGATGTTCTTTTATGAGTCATTCTTTATTATTTTTATTTTTGAGCTTTGAATGTAAGACAGAAATTGAATTTTGTGTACCTGTCCTTATGCAGTGTGGTTTTGTCAAAATAATGATGTTCTTTCATCATAGCATGGAGCCTTGGGTTTTGGTTTGCATATCTCATTCTAAAGCATGTTTTGTTGATATTTTAGGTCATCTGGTGTTATAATTTTCTTTCTCTTGTTTGATCTTCAGATTTTGTATTCTGGTTCTTTTTTCTGGTCTTTTGATTTTGAGGTTTGATTTGGTTCTGGGTTTGATACATGTTAATTGAAAAATGACGTTGTTTTCTACAGTGCAACGTGTTTTGGAACAATAATATTTGAGTAGTATCAAGCCTCAGGTTTATGTTGGTACCTCTACTTGTAATGTGAAATATTTTCATTTCATTTTTTATCTGCTGATTCTTATTGTCTAGTCTTCTGGATTTTCTCCTGTATGATTTACCATTAATAACTTATTTTTTCTTTTGAATGTTCACATACTTCCCGTTCAGCCTATAATGTGTGGCTTTCTGGGATCCAGTGGCAGGAAGAGGTTCACATACTTTCTGCTCAGCCTTGGGATAGTGTTGGAGCATGACTGTGAAGCATTTAAGATTCCAGAGTAAATCTCTTTGCCATCCCTAAGGATGAGGAATTATTGACAAGCTTGGTTTGACTCTTCTTTTACTCATCAAGATTTTGTTTTGTATAATTTTTTGATATAACACTTTGTTTGATAATCGAGAGATGCATTTATCAAAGTTTGATATAACACTTTGCAGCGGGCTAAAAAGTTTCGATGTCCAAAATGACTTGATAAAATGGACAAGGGCGGAGAATGATTCAATATAGATAAATTAAACTTCTTTAATATGATTCGTTCTTTACTATTTTTTTTATTTTTTGGCTTTGATTTTAAGAAGTGCAAATTGAATTTTGAACATGTTTGTCTAGTTTGATTTTGTGATCTCTATTAAATTCTTTTCGTTTTAAAAAATTCTTCTATTATATATTCCTCTTGTTTTGATCTTCGCGTTCTGTATTCTTATTCATTTTTGGTTGATAATTTGGTATTTTGGTTGGTTTCGTTCTTGGAGTTTGCTGGTTTTATTTTAATGATTTGATATTATTATCGAGTTCAATATGGTTTTAATTGAATTGTTCTTGGAGTTTGCTGGTTTTATTTTAATGATTTGATATTATTATCGAGTTCAATATGGTTTTAATTGAATTGTTCTTCTAATTCCACTTATGCTTCAAATATTATTCTCCGTGTACAGATGGGTGTTACCCCATCACACTGAAATCATGTGAAGGTGATGAATTCTTCACGTTCCTACATCAAAGAAATTTTACCCCATCCCCTACACATGATTCACACTGAAATCTTTCAACATCGTGTCTACCTAAATCTTCTTTTATCATGTCTACATAACCTTGGTAGACAGATGAAATTTAAGTGATAGGAGAAACTGGGGGGTAATTTACCAAAGAAATCTCTTTCTTTTGATAATATTTTCGGATCTTTGTAACATGCAGAAGGTATATGTGAGTAAATATTTTTGACTGCTAGACATTTGATAGTTTCAAATCAGTGCATATCAACTTTCAACAACCATGCTTAATGTTGTTTCCATATTGTTTTTTTTTTTTAATTAAATAAGTTAATGATGGTTGCATATGATCTATATATCCAGGATATGTTCAAAACAGAGAAATAAAACTAAAAAAGTTAGCAATCCTTGCAAGCCCCTCAATGATCTGCTTGTTTACTCCAAGCAGTGCATTATTGTCCAATATGATTTTATATCCCACTATAAAGGATTTGGTAGAAAGGTAAACAGAGAAAGTGATTGATTGTAAAATTGATATATTAATACACTAAATCATGTTTTCCAATTTTCGTTTTTATATTCCAATTTTTGCCTTGATGAGAAAATAGGTTAATTAAAGAAGTTTTCCACCACACATTTGAAATATGATGAGACATCTCATTTTTTTCTTCAGAGACATCTCATTTATCTTGTAATGAATGCAACAAAATGTACAAACACTAAAATTGGACAAAAACCATATAAACGACCTAAAATAGGCCAAAAACATTAAAAACCACTACAAACATAAAAACGACTACAAACACTAAAATTGGCCAAAAACCATATAAACGACCTAAAATAGGCCAAAAACCATAAAAACAACTACAAACACCGAAATAGGCCAAAAACCATAAAAACAACTACAAACACCAAAATTGGCCAAAAACCATATAAACGACCTAAAATAGGCCAAAAATCATAAAAACGACTACAAACACTAAAATTGGCCAAAAACTATATAAACGACCCTAAAATAGGCCAAAAACCATAAAAACGACTACAATCACTAAAATTGGCCAAAAACCATAAAAACGACTACGAACACTAAAATTGGCCATAACCCAGAAAAACGACTACAAACACTTAAATTGGCCAATAACTACAGAACGATCCTAAAATAGGCCAAAAACATTAAAACCACTACAAACACTAAAATTGGCGAAAAACCATATAAACGACCTAAAATAGGCCAAAAACAATAAAAATGACTACAAACACTAAAATTGGCCAAAAACCTTATAAACGACCTAAAATAAGCCAAAATCAAATAAACGACTACGAACACTAAAATTGGCCATAACCCATAAAAACGACTACAAACACTAAAATTGGACAAAAACCATATAAACGACCTAAAATAGGCCAAAAACATTAAAAACCACTACAAACATAAAAATGACTACAAACACTAAAATTGGCCAAAAACTATATAAACGACCTAAAATAGGCCAAAAACCATAAAAACGACTACAAACACTAAAATTGGCCAAAAACTATATAAACGACCCTAAAATAGGCCAAAAACCATAAAAACGACTACAATCACTAAAATTGGCCAAAAACCATAAAAACGACTACGAACACTAAAATTGGCCATAACCCAGAAAAACGACTACAAACACTTAAATTGGCCAATAACTACAGAACGATCCTAAAATAGGCCAAAAACATTAAAACCACTACAAACACTAAAATTGGCGAAAAACCATATAAACGACCTAAAATAGGCCAAAAACAATAAAAATGACTACAAACACTAAAATTGGCCAAAAACCTTATAAACGACCTAAAATAAGCCAAAATCAAATAAACGACTACGAACACTAAAATTGGCCATAACCCATAAAAACGACTACAAACACTAAAATTGGACAAAAACCATATAAACGACCTAAAATAGGCCAAAAACATTAAAAACCACTACAAACATAAAAACGACTACAAACACTAAAATTGGCCAAAAACCATATAAACGACCTAAAATAGGCCAAAAACCATAAAAACAACTACAAACACCAAAATTGGCCAAAAACCATATAAACGACTACAAACACAAAAATTGGCCAAAAACCATATAAACGACCCAAAATAGGCCAAAAACCATAAAAACAACTACAAACACCAAAATTGGCCAAAAACCATATAAACGACCTAAAATAGGCCAAAAACCATAAAAACGACTACAAACACTAAAATTGGCCAAAAACTATATAAACGATCTAAAATAGGCCAAAAACATTAAAAACCACTACAAACATAAAAACGACTAAAAATACTTAAATTGGCCAAAAACCATAAAAACGACTACAAACACAAAAATTGGCCAAAAACCATATAAAGGACCTAAAATAGGCCAAAAACCATAAAAACCACTACAAACACTAAAATTGGCGAAAAACCATATAAACGACCTAAAATAGGCCAAAAACAATAAAAATGACTACAAACACTAAAATTGGCCAAAAACCTTATAAACGACCTAAAATAAGCCAAAATTAAATAAACGACTACGAACACTAAAATTGGCCATAACCCATAAAAACGACTACAAACACTAAAATTGGACAAAAACCATATAAACGACCTAAAATAGGCCAAAAACATTAAAAACCACTACAAACATAAAAACGACTACAAACACTAAAATTGGCCAAAAACCATATAAACGACCTAAAATAGGCCAAAAACCATAAAAACAACTACAAACACCAAAATTGGCCAAAAACCATATAAACGACCTAAAATAGGCCAAAAACCATAAAAACGACTACAAACACTAAAATTGGCCAAAAACTATATAAACGACCCTAAAATAGGCCAAAAACCATAAAAACGACTACAATCACTAAAATTGGCCAAAAACCATAAAAACGACTACGAACACTAAAATTGGCCATAACCCAGAAAAACGACTACAAACACTTAAATTGGCCAATAACTACAGAACGATCCTAAAATAGGCCAAAAACATTAAAACCACTACAAACACTAAAATTGGACAAAAACCATATAAATGACCTAAAATAGTCCAAAAACAATAAAAACCACTACAAACATAAAAACGACTACAAACACTAAAATTGGCCAAAAACCATATAAACGACCTAAAATAGGCCAAAAACCATAAAAACGACTACAAACACTAAAATTGGCCAAAATCTATATAAACGACCCTAAAATAGGCCAAAAACCATAAAAACGACTACAATCACTAAAATTGGCCAAAAACCATAAAAACGACTACGAACACTAAAATTGGCCATAACCCAGAAAAACGACTACAAACACTTAAATTGGCCAATAACTACAGAACGATCGTAAAATAGGCCAAAAACATTAAAACCACTACAAACACTAAAATTGGCGAAAAACCATATAAACGACCTAAAATAGGCCAAAAACAATAAAAATGACTACAAACACTAAAATTGGCCAAAAACCTTATAAACGACCTAAAATAAGCCAAAATCAAATAAACGACTACGAACACTAAAATTGGCCATAACCCATAAAAACGACTACAAACACTAAAATTGGACAAAAACCATATAAACGACCTAAAATAGGCTAAAAACATTAAAAACCACTACAAACATAAAAACGACTACAAACACTAAAATTGGCCAAAAACCATATAAACGACCTAAAATAGGCCAAAAACCATAAAAACAACTACAAACACCAAAATTGGCCAAAAACCATATAAACGACTACAAACACAAAAATTGGCCAAAAACCATATAAACGACCTAAAATAGGCCAAAAACCATAAAAACAACTACAAACACCAAAATTGGCCAAAAACCATATAAACGACCTAAAATAGGCCAAAAACCATAAAAACGACTACAAACACTAAAATTGGCCAAAAACTATATAAACGACCTAAAATAGGCCAAAAACATTAAAAACCACTACAAACATAAAAACGACTAAAAATACTTAAATTGGCCAAAAACCATAAAAACGACTACAAACACAAAAATTGGCCAAAAACCATATAAAGGACCTAAAATAGGCCAAAAACCATAAAAACCACTACAAACACTAAAATTGGCGAAAAACCATATAAACGACCTAAAATAGGCCAAAAACAATAAAAATGACTACAAACACTAAAATTGGCCAAAAACCTTATAAACGACCTAAAATAAGCCAAAATTAAATAAACGACTACGAACACTAAAATTGGCCATAACCCATAAAAACGACTACAAACACTAAAATTGGACAAAAACCATATAAACGACCTAAAATAGGCCAAAAACATTAATAACCACTACAAACATAAAAACGACTACAAACACTAAAATTGGCCAAAAACCATATAAACGACCTAAAATAGGCCAAAAACCATAAAAACAACTACAAACACCAAAATTGGCCAAAAACCATATAAACGACTACAAACACAAAAATTGGCCAAAAACCATATAAACGACCTAAAATAGGCCAAAAACCATAAAAACAACTACAAACACCAAAATTGGCCAAAAACCATATAAACGACCTAAAATAGGCCAAAAACCATAAAAACGACTACAAACACTAAAATTGGCCAAAAACTATATAAACGACCCTAAAATAGGCCAAAAACCATAAAAACGACTACAATCACTAAAATTGGCCAAAAACCATAAAAACGACTACAAACACAAAAATTGGCCAAAAACCATATAAAGGACCTAAAATAGGCCAAAAACCATAAAAACCACTACAAACACTAAAATTGGCGAAAAACCATATAAACGACCTAAAATAGGCCAAAAACAATAAAAATGACTACAAACACTAAAATTGGCCAAAAACCTTATAAACAACCTAAAATAAGCCAAAATTAAATAAACGACTACGAACACTAAAATTGGCCATAACCCATAAAAACGACTACAAACACTAAAATTGGACAAAAACCATATAAACGACCTAAAATAGGCCAAAAACATTAAAAACCACTACAAACATAAAAACGCCTACAAACACTAAAATTGGCCAAAAACCATATAAACGACCTAAAATAGGCCAAAAACCATAAAAACAACTACAAACACCAAAATTGGCCAAAAACCATATAAACGACCTAAAATAGGGCAAAAACCATAAAAACGACTACAAACACTAAAATTGGCCAAAAACTATATAAACGACCCTAAAATAGGCCAAAAACCATAAAAACGACTACAATCACTAAAATTGGCCAAAAACCATAAAAACGACTACGAACACTAAAATTGGCCATAACCCAGAAAAACGACTACAAACACTTAAATTGGCCAATAACTACAGAACGATCCTAAAATAGGCCAAAAACATTAAAACCACTACAAACACTAAAATTGGCGAAAAACCATATAAACGACCTAAAATAGGCCAAAAACAATAAAAATGACTACAAACACTAAAATTGGCCAAAAACCTTATAAACGACCTAAAATAAGCCAAAATCAAATAAACGACTACAAACACTAAAATTGGCCATAACCCATAAAAACGACTACAAACACTAAAATTGGACAAAAACCATATAAACGACCTGAAATAGGCCAAAAACATTAAAAACCACTACAAACATAAAAACGACTACAAACACTAAAATTGGCCAAAAACCATATAAACGACCTAAAATAGGCCAAAAACCATAAAAACAACTACAAACACCAAAATTGGCCAAAAACCATATAAACGACTACAAACACAAAAATTGGCCAAAAACCATATAAACGACTACAAACACAAAAATTGGCCAAAAACCATATAAACGACCTAAAATAGGCCAAAAACCATAAAAACAACTACAAACACCAAAATTGGCCAAAAACCATATAAACGACCTAAAATAGGCCAAAAACCATAAAAACGACTACAAACACTAAAATTGGCCAAAAACTATATAAACGACCCTAAAATAGGCCAAAAACCATAAAAACGACTACAATCACTAAAATTGGCCAAAAACCATAAAAACGACTACGAACACTAAAATTGGCCATAACCCAGAAAAACGACTACAAACACTTAAATTGGCCAATAACTACAGAACGATCCTAAAATAGGCCAAAAACATTAAAACCATTACAAACACTAAAATTGGCGAAAAACCATATAAACGACCTAAAATAGTCCAAAAACAATAAAAATGACTACAAACACTAAAATTGGCCAAAAACCTTATAAACGACCTAAAATAAGCCAAAATCAAATAAACGACTACGAACACTAAAATTGGCCATAACCCATAAAAACGACTACAAACACTAAAATTGGACAAAAACCATATAAACGACCTAAAATAGGCCAAAAACATTAAAAACCACTACAAACATAAAAACGACTACAAACACTAAAATTGGCCAAAAACCATATAAACGACCTAAAATAGGCCAAAAACCATAAAAACGACTACAAACACTAAAATTGACCAAAAACTATATAAACGACCCTAAAATAGGCTAAAAACCATAAAAACGACTACAATCACTAAAATTGGCCAAAAACCATAAAAACGACTACGAACACTAAAATTGGCCATAACCCAGAAAAACGACTACAAACACTTAAATTGGCCAATAACTACAGAACGATCGTAAAATAGGCCAAAAACATTAAAACCACTACAAACACTAAAATTGGCGAAAAACCATATAAACGACCTAAAATAGGCCAAAAACAATAAAAATGACTACAAACACTAAAATTGGCCAAAAACCTTATAAACGACCTAAAATAAGCCAAAATCAAATAAACGACTACGAACACTAAAATTGGCCATAACCCATAAAAACGACTACAAACACTAAAATTGGACAAAAACCATATAAACGACCTAAAATAGGCCAAAAACATTAAAAACCACTACAAACATAAAAACGACTACAAACACTAAAATTGGCCAAAAACCATATAAACGACCTAAAATAGGCCAAAAACCATAAAAACAACTACAAACACCAAAATTGGCCAAAAACCATATAAACGACTACAAATACAAAAATTGGGCAAAAACCATATAAACGACCTAAAATAGGCCAAAAACCATAAAAACAACTACAAACACCAAAATTGGCCAAAAACCATATAAACGACCTAAAATAGGCCAAAAACAATAAAAATGACTACAAACACTAAAATTGGCCAAAAACCTTATAAACGACCTAAAATAAGCCAAAATCAAATAAACGACTACGAACACTAAAATTGGCCATAACCCATAAAAACGACTACAAACACTAAAATTGGACAAAAACCATATAAACGACCTAAAATAGGCCAAAAACATTAAAAACCACTACAAACATAAAAACGACTACAAACACTAAAATTGGCCAAAAACCATATAAACGACCTAAAATAGGCCAAAAACCATAAAAATAACTACAAACACCAAAATTGGCCAAAAACCATATAAACGACTACAAACACAAAAATTGGCCAAAAACCATATAAACGACCTAAAATAGGCCAAAAACCATAAAAACAACTACAAACACCAAAATTGGCCAAAAACCATATAAACGACCTAAAATAGGCCAAAAACCATAAAAACGACTACAAACACTAAAATTGGCCAAAAACTATATAAACGACCTAAAATAGGCCAAAAACATTAAAAACCACTACAAACATAAAAACGACTAAAAATACTTAAATTGGCCAAAAACCATAAAAACGACTACAAACACAAAAATTGGCCAAAAAACATATAAAGGACCTAAAATAGGCCAAAAACCATAAAAACCACTACAAACACTAAAATTGGCGAAAAACCATATAAACGACCTAAAATAGGCCAAAAACAATAAAAATGACTACAAACACTAAAATTGGCCAAAAACCTTATAAACGACCTAAAATAAGCCAAAATTAAATAAACGACTACGAACACTAAAATTGGACAAAAACCATATAAACGACCTAAAATAGGCCAAAAACATTAAAAACCACTACAAACATAAAAACGACTACAAACACTAAAATTGGCCAAAAACCATATAAACGACCTAAAATAGGCCAAAAACCATAAAAACAACTACAAACACCAAAATTGGTCAAAAACCATATAAACGACCTAAAATAGGCCAAAAACCATAAAAACGACTACAAACACTAAAATTGGCCAAAAACTATATAAACGACCCTAAAATAGGCCAAAAACCATAAAAACGACTACAATCACTAAAATTGGCCAAAAACCATAAAAACGACTACGAACACTAAAATTGGCCATAACCCAGAAAAACGACTACAAACACTTAAATTGGCCAATAACTACAGAACGATCCTAAAATAGGCCAAAAACATTAAAACCACTACAAACACTAAAATTGGCGAAAAACCATATAAACGACCTAAAATAGTCCAAAAACAATAAAAATGACTACAAACACTAAAATTGGCCAAAAACCTTATAAACGACCTAAAATAAGCCAAAATCAAATAAACGACTACGAACACTAAAATTGGACAAAAACCATATAAACGACCTAAAATAGGCCAAAAACATTAAAAACCACTACAAACATAAAAACGACTACAAACACTAAAATTGGCCAAAAACCATATAAACGACCTAAAATAGGCCAAAAACCATAAAAACGACTACAAACACTAAAATTGGCCAAAAACTATATAAACGACCCTAAAATAGGCCAAAAACCATAAAAACGACTACAATCACTAAAATTGGCCAAAAACCATAAAAACGACTACGAACACTAAAATTGGCCATAACCCAGAAAAACGACTACAAACACTTAAATTGGCCAATAACTACAGAACGATCCTAAAATAGGCCAAAAACATTAAAACCACTACAAACACTAAAATTGGCGAAAAACCATATAAACGACCTAAAATAGGCCAAAAACAATAAAAATGACTACAAACACTAAAATTGGCCAAAAACCTTATAAACGACCTAAAATAAGCCAAAATCAAATAAACGACTACGAACACTAAAATTGGCCATAACCCATAAAAACGACTACAAACACTAAAATTGGACAAAAACCATATAAACGACCTAAAATAGGCCAAAAACATTAAAAACCACTACAAACATAAAAACGACTACAAACACTAAAATTGGCCAAAAACCATATAAACGACCTAAAATAGGCCAAAAACCATAAAAACAACTACAAACACCAAAATTGGCCAAAAACCATATAAACGACTACAAATACAAAAATTGGGCAAAAACCATATAAACGACCTAAAATAGGCCAAAAACCATAAAAACAACTACAAACACCAAAATTGGCCAAAAACCATATAAACGACCTAAAATAGGCCAAAAACCATAAAAACGACTACAAACACTAAAATTGGCCAAAAACTATATAAACGACCCTAAAATAGGCCAAAAACCATAAAAACGAATACAATCACTAAAATTGGCCAAAAACTTATTAAACGACCCTAAAATAGGCTAAAAACCATAAAAACAACTACAAACACCAAAATTGGCCAAAAACCATATAAACGACCTAAAATAGGGCAAAAACCATAAAAAACGACTACAAACACTAAAATTGGCCAAAATCCATATAAACAACCCTAAAATAGGCCAAAAACCATAAAAACGACTACGAACACTAAAATTGGCCATAACCCAGAAAAACGACTACAAACACTTAAATTGGCCAAAAACTACAGAACGATCCTAAAATAGGCCAAAAACATTAAAACCACTACAAACACTAAAATTGGCCAAAATCCTAAATATCGACCCTAAAATATGCCAAAAACGATAAAAATGACTACAAACACTAAAATTGGCCAAAAAACATAAAAATGACTACAAACACTAAAAATTGGCCAAAAACATTAAAAACCACTACAAACACTAAAATTGGCCAAAATCCTAAATATCGACCCTAAAATATGCCAAAAACCATAAAAACGACTACAAACAATAAAATATGCGAAAAAGCATAAAAACGACTACAAACACTAAAATTGACCATACATGTCATGTTGAGGTCCACTTTCAGCACGTCAAGCTCAACTCGACCATTCAGGGTCACATTGAGCCCCCCCCCCCCCCCCCCCTAGTTAAAATCTAAGTTATTTGGACCTCGAGTTAGTGTCTAAGTTGTGGTCATTTGTCTTGGTTGGCCACACATCCTTCTACAATATAGTGACGTGAACTACGTGTGCTCTAGCTCTACATGATTTGCATGAACGAGTGATGTGACCTACACGTGCTTCAACTCAACGTGTTTTGTACGGACCATACATCTCCCACTTCAATTACTTTAATTAGTTATTAAAATACAATTAAATGTGTATAAAATCAAATATATTAACTTGTAATGTTTTATTTATTTTATAGATAAATATTATTATAAGGCTTAATGTTGAATGGGTTGTGATGGGTTGGATCGTTCTTTCTAGTCAGCCTATTGAGAGGTCCATGCCTCCACTAGGTTGGATACACGGAAAAACAGAACACGCATAATGGCTCATCAGTGAGAGGTAGAAGCATCTCTTAACATTTTTTCTCAATTTCAGTCAATGGATTTTTCTTTCATTCCAGGTACACGGTTACAGTAAATTTTAATTCAATATTCATGTTTATACAATTATGTTATCCTTCATATCTATAAAATGATTTATAAAATTCTTTCAATTGGTATCAGAGCGGCAGGTTTAACCTTATGTTGAAAGGTCTAATGGGATAACGTTTATATAACTGAACGGCTGAGGGCAGGGACCTCTGATTGAGCTTAACTGAATGGTCTAACTCATCACGATCCATTCAGAAACAAGAGTCTAATCAAATAATTCATCAATAATTAAGTGTTTAATATAATAGACCATAATTTATATGAATAATAATTTTTAATAATTGATTATTGTCAATCGATGATTGATTACTTAAATAATTAATCCAACAATCTAGCCAAAAATTGTTCCTACCAGAAATCGAACTCGGGTTCTCTGAGCAATCCCAACAGCAAAGGATAAGGTTATAAAGAAAGACTGACTTAAACTAAGATACCAGCATCCTAAAATTAATTTATCAGGCTGAAACTAACCTAAGGTGAAAAAGATCATCAAAGCATTAGTGACATCTTACAATAAATTAATCTATTACTTCTCTTCAGTGATTATCTTCTATTCTAAATTAAAAATATAATAGATATAGATTATAATTTGTTCGATTCTGACTAAAATAAAAGCAAGCCTTTGAAATAAGAACTTGATTAAGGAAGATGATGACTTCCTCAATTTGATTATTTATCCTCTATTCCTCTATATGTTACTACTATCCAACTACAGACACCTAAACTGATTTGAATAAGGAACATTTTACACACTTGCATCAATTTACTCATAGTTCATACATGTTAAAGAATAAATGAAGATCCTATGTTTGTTTCTCTTAAGCATCATGTTGAAGATTTCATTAAAACAAATTGAATTTCATAATAAAAACATGAACACTTCACGCATTAGGCGTGTCCTGGTGTCAGATGCAACACCAACGACACAACGATATTTATAGTTACATTAAATTGTTTCATTTTCTCAAATTATGTGTGTTTCATGGCATAAAACCACGAGGATTTATTGACATTAGAGTATGTTAATTCATACAAATACTAATGTATACTAATAATGTCAAGTTACCAGTATTACAATAATCACTAAACTAAAACCTGAGCAAAGCACTGTGAAAACCTGAACAATAGACAACCTCACCACCTTACTGCAAAACCAAAATGATTCAAAAAAAGCAAAACATCAATCATAAAAACAAAACAGACCCATTATAATTAAAACAATAAAGTTATGTTTTTTACATCTTTGAGAGCTTGTTGGGTGCACCATCGGTGACTTTAGCAACACAGAGAAAGGAGAGTTCAGCTTTAAGGTCTTTCAACTGAGCTATTAGATCAGCTTTGGTTTTCTGTCTCAACTCGTGAACCTTGACTGCAAAACACAATACACATCAATTAGTGATATCAATCATATGAGAAAGTAGGGTTTTAAAAAAATTACCCATTGTTGAATTCTACAGATGCGGCTGAGAACCGTGACTATTGAGACGATGCAAATATCATGAATAATATATTGAGACTTTGGGTTTGGGTCATTATTTTGGTTTTAATTGGCCTTATTTTACCTATTTGGGCCATATTAGTTTTTTTTTATATATACAATGAGTTGAGGATCGAACTCATGATTTATAGCGTACTACTCAAACTCTTCACCACGAGACAAAACCTAGTGGTTTAAATTTTTTTATTCATTTTAACTATGATTGGACAAAATTACTAATAAAAAACGGTAAAATAAAATAGAAATATTAACCAAAAATAATATGGTCCCCAAAAATACCTCCACTCTTTTCAAAACTCTACGAAAACTATTCATTTGTTAGGTTTCGTGTTCGTTTGAATCCCCATCACAGTTGTTTGTACTTCTTCATCGTGTTTGTATCAAAATTAGACAATTTAATCGTTTGGTACCATCAACATTGCGACTGACATGGAATGGAAACGATTTTGGGGTTATGATTTTGATTTTGGGGTTTCAGTTTTATAAATTTGTAGATTTAGGATTTGTTAATTGAAGAAGAAAGACCTAACTATCGTTTTAGGGATTTACTTTCACGAGAATTAGTTTCACTTCTTCATTGTTTTGGTATTTTAGGAATTTGATTTTATTTTAAAGTTTATTTTAATATACTATTATCATTTTTAGGTTTTTAACTAATAAAATATATAAATTTCAGTTTTTAATTTTTTTTTAAATTCATTAATACAAGTATTTGCCACTTGTATGTCACTGGACAAGTCCAATAATTAAAAAAAACTAGATGGCTATTATATATTGATCGGCCAAGTTATATCTTGAAAATTGATATAACATCTTTTACTATTAGATGGAAGCTTGAATTGCTCTTAGGCCTTCTTTGTGATGATGTGACACCTCTAAGAGAATTTCTTACAAAATAATATATCAATAATGAAAAATGAAAAATTTAATTAAAAGTGACCAACTAATATTATAAGACCTACAAATTTATCTCAGTTATGGTTTAGAGAGAGACATAAATGATACTATGACCATCAAATTCTCATGATTGTAGGAATTCTAAAATGAAATTCTCACAAGAAGATATATCAACAAACAATTATGTATTCTTATATTATTTGTCTCAGCTTTCTACTAAATTTGGACTTATAATGATAAATGATAGTATATAATGTAATTGAGAAAAAACTGAATTACGCCATATTGACATTTTTGCGTCCAACTTTACTAAAAAATTCTCCGATAAACAAAAAAAAAATCTTCCTTAGAAAAAAAAATTAATAATATGTAATTTTATTAAAGTTATTGTATAACTATGAATATAATTTTATATTTGAAACCGGACTTTTTAGAAGAAAGAATTGATAAATACGAGAACAATAACTTGTCTATTATTAGTCCATTGAAGAAAAAATAATTGAAATCGGATATGAGATTTATTTTATGCTTAATTGCAAATAATTGGAAACACCAATTAATAGTGTGACTTTTGTTTATCTGCAAAATAAACGGCACACTAAAATGAAAAGAATAAAACTCCGTGTTATTGTGGTTTTTGCATAAAGAGTTCTAATTTCTTATGCTATAAATTAACCTTTGCATAGTTAATTTGTAAAAATATAATGCAATGATAACTAAACACTCATTACAATTAAATCTTATGACTATTGAAATGTTTCTCAATGTAACCATGGTCCTTATATAACTAATATCTATTCACCTGTATCACATACTTTTTGTTTAGTCATGCTCTCTCATTTTTTGTATTTAAATTATTTTGTATGTTTTCTATCTATAGATATTTTAGCAAATTATGTCTATATATATTCTCAACAAGTAAGTCAACCACTGTATATTTTTATCTTTTTAAGTATTTATATATATATATATATATGAATGTTATTTTTTTTTCAATATTCATTTTTCACCTTTTTAAGGACTGAAGTTTCAAGATTGCTTTATGGAATAAATGTGGTCATTGCAGTGTGATGATTGTGAATCACGTCAATTTGATTGAAAGTTTTCCTTCTATTTAAACCATGGATTTGGTATGTTTTGTAAAAAAAAAATGTATGTCTCAACTACATTATAAATAATTTGAATGTATATGACCTATGCAAAAGTTTAGAAGTTAAAGGTTATAATTTATTTTACGACATCTCTATAAGCGAACTTTAAATTGCCCTTATGTCTTATATTTTCTTATTCTTTTTTGACCAATAATACATTAAAGAGAAGTTAAATAAGCTATTTTAATATCTATCATTTAACTATATGATATTATTATATTTATAACAATTATTATTTTTCATTTATAAAAATATTTTAATTATATATTTAATCAAACCCGTGCAACGCACGGGTTTACCCTAGTTTATATAATCTAGCAAACAATTGATTACATGTTACTTAGTTTTCTTTTTTTTATTTTTTACCAAAAAAAAATACTATTTATTTAAATTAAGGTTAAAATATATTTTTCGTCACTTGTCACACTAAAATTAGCAAAGTTTAGTTTTTGTAGTTATAAAAAAATCACATTTGAAGCAAAAAAAAAAAAAATCACATGTTTTCATTCTAAAAAAAATATGTTTTTTTTTATGTTCCAGGTGATCGATTTATGTTTATTTTAACGGTTAAATATGTTTTTAGTCCCTACATTTTGTCATATAGTTAACAATAGTCCATACATTTTTTTATGGTAAAAAAAAATCCTACATTTTTTTCCGTTATCAAAATTGGTCCCTGCCATTAATTTTTTTTTAACAGAATGCTTATGTGGCGTAACTAGCCAATAACATGATGACACGTGTCTTCTTCCACCATAATTATTGTTAATTTTTTTTAACAGAATGCTTATGTAACCTACCATGGAAGAAAAAACGAGTTGGTGGAGGAAGAGAGATAGGGAAAGATTTGGTGTGAAACCGTGCACAATAATTATGGTGGAAGAAGACACGTGTCATAACGTTATTGGCTAGCTACACCACATAAACATTATGTTAAAAAAAATTAACGGCAGGGACCATTTTTTATAACATAAAAAAATGTAGGATTTTTTTTTCACCACAAAAAAAAATGTAGGGACTATTCTTAACTATAGGACAAAATGTAGGGATTAAAAACATATTTAACCCTTATTTTAATGTCTATATTATGATCATTTTATGTTCAAGATGTGTCTATATATATTATATTAAACCTAGATAAGTTTATATTATGTTGAAAAAATGTCAATTTTGTCCACTAGGAAATAAAAACAAACAGAAATTTTTTTGGGATGGAAATATTTGATTTTTATAGGAACGAAAATCAACATTCGCTACATTTCCTAAGTTAGACTAAAAAATCTAACTATTAGACTATTTGCCAAAAAGGATTTAAGAATACTTAAAATAGTGCTTAAGTCTTGGAATAAATAATCTTTGACTTTTAAATGATAAAATACACAATTTTCAATACAAAATTACTATCGTTATACACTAACAAATATTTTAAGGACAATGTCAAATTTTATCATTATTTATATCTATCATCATCACTTCACAAAAGCAACAAGGATCTGCAATCTACTTGGTTTTATTTATTTTTTAAAAATTGATCCATTATAGTGTGAGAGTATAATACTATGAGTGAAGAGTATTTGCCTAAAAATATGGAAACGTGTATTTACACTCCTTCGTGAAATTTCTCGTGATAAGATGTTCGCACTATATAGCAGTGCTCATATTGATAATAAGGTGGCGATTATGAATAAAAAGTCATCAGTTTGATATTTATTAATGCTATTATATTAAATGAAAGATATTTTTTTTTTGGCCTAGACCCATGAAATGTCAAGAACGACACTGACAACCGATGTAGGACTTGTTAACATTGATGTGAGACTCTCAACACTTAGGACAATTGTTAAAAAAAAAACTAATATAAAAATAAGTTAAATATAATTTTAGGCTTTATAATATTATAAGAACATCTCCGATAAAAATTTAGATTTTTTTAACATTAGGTGAATTATTTATAAATTTTTATGCGTAAAAAAAATCATATTCAATACTTTTTTATGAAATATTTAATTCACCTTTTGTTAAAAAAATTTAAACTTTTGCAAGAGAAATTCATATAATAAACAAAATTTAAAATTTCGAATGATATGCACAAGTTAAATGAAAAGTAAGGCAAAAAAGTATGACAGAAAATACTTCAAGAACAAAAAAATCGCGAAAAAAATAAAAACAAATTTTTTGAAAACTATAGTAACCATTTACTTATTTAATCCAATAAAATATTAATAAAATTTACGTTGACAACATAATCATGGCAAATATGATGACTGTTGATATTAAAATGATAGAGCACCATGTATTAGTAAATTTGGTCAAATGAAATTTATAAAAGATAGAAAATACTCACTCCGTGACACTTTATAAGCAAAAATATAGTTTTTAGGTTAATTGTATATTTAATGTATATAAACTATATTATGGACTAGATACGTTAAATATACAACCAACTATATTTTTGTCACGGAGGAAGTAGGTAGAGTAATTGGCAAAATTTTCTACCGAATTTACATACTAGCACTAGCATTTCCACTATTGCCTTATAGGTTCCGTTTAGCCTGATCCAAAACATGAATTTGTTCATGTTGGACCAATTAAATTGACTTGCTATCATAAGTTTGATCCGGTTACAATATTCCATACCATTACACACATGGCAACATAATAGTATATCCCTGTTAATATTATTTTAAAAAGAGGACAGCTATTTTTACTTGCAGGTTTATTTTTTTATTTGGATTGTTTATCATATGTCGTTAGGGTATATGTTAACACGGTCTTTAAAAATTCACCAATTTTATTTTTTATAAAAAAAGTCATTTTTTTGTCTCTATAAAACTTTTATGCACATAATTTTAATTTTAATTCTAAAAAAAGTCATTTTTATTTTTTATCATATGTATTTTTTACCTCTCTTCAAAATATAACAGATTTGTCAAAATAAAAAATATATATAACAGATTTTGATTTTTGTTTATAAAAATATAAAATAGGATGTTTTTGTCCTAAAATCTACTATTTTTGGTACATAAAATTTTGGGAGGACAAAAATATGCCATTTTTATTTTTAAGAACTAAAATCAAAATTTGATTTATTTTTAGGGAAAAAAAAATTTAATTATTCCTCTATTTAATTTGGTCTTTGTCAATAAAATCCCTTTTATTCATTTTAAAATTAAGTTAATGAAGTCCCTATGAGCTTAGCTCGGTTGATAGGGACATAACGTTATAAACGCAGGAGTTGGAGTTCGAATCCGGATACTCCAATTATCCACCTTTAAGATAAAATTTCTAGTCATTAACAAAAAAAATTAAGCTATTGAACATTTCGTTATAAGAATTATGTTACCAACGTTTTGGTCCAGTATTGACCCAACCCACCAATTCTGGTTGCAAACAAAAAAAAAGGAAAAGAGAGAGAATAAAATCACATATTGCCAAGTTTACTTAAGCATGTGTACCAGTATAACTTGACTATCAAGTTGTGAACTTTTAATCCCTATCATTCACATAAATATATATTAAATCAATGGACACAAAGCCAATTGATCCAAGATGGACAAATGAATTTGTTGGTCCAAATTATACGGACCCTGCCTTATATTACTCTTATACAATACACTCTCACAAACAAACGAATTTAACGTTCTTCAACCCACTCTTAGATTCTTCTTCTTCCTCCCTTCCCCTCTTGCTCTCAAATTTTCAAATTTTTGCTCTCAAATTTTCAAATTTTCAATCATTCCTATCGCTCTCGATATGATATCATCAAGAATAACAAAAAATCTGGATACAGAAACCTTTTATTTCCTCTCCCACAAAGTACGCGAGTTCTGAAAACCCTAACTACCCAAATCGATTTCTGTTCCGATCCACTCTCATGAAGCCTTCTCGCGATGTCTGTTCTGGAAACTGGATCCACTCTCATGAAACCTTCTCGCGATGTCTGTTCTGAAACCTTTTACTACCCAAATCGATTTCTGTTCCGATCAATCGCGATGACAGCGTTGTTGTTTTCCCTAATTTTTAGATTTCGAAACCCTAATTTAAAATTTCAATTCTTGAAAATTTCTCCTAACTTTCTTTCATCCATTTCTTCAAAATTTTAATTTTTAGATTTTGAAACCCTAATTTTTACTTTGGGTTTGATTTGTTTTTGTTTTAGGCGCCGGAGACGACGTGGCAGCATCATTTGTATGGAGAGATCAACATGTGGCTGCGGCGGCGGCGTTTCCTGCCCAAGGTGGTCGTGCTTCCTGCCCAAGGTGGTCGTGCGGCTTCCATAGAAACTGGAACCAAGCTCTATATATCTAATTTGGATCATGGTGTTTCCAATGATGATATAAAGGTATTTAATCTCTTTTTTGTATGTTTTATTACTAGTAATATAAATGTCTCACTTACAGGATCTATCATGGGACTCTATTAAAGGCTTGGCTTTACAATGTTAGACTATTTTTATGCAATAATCTCAATTTGTGAAACCTTTCTTTTCCGCAGATATATCTATAAATGCTGAAAATCTTTGCATGATAAGTTTTGAGATGGTAAGCCTTTTTTTGACAAATGAGATGTTATTCCTTAAGTTTACTTGGTTTTAGGATTTGGAGAATTTCGTGGTGCTAATTAAATGCACGCTTCTGATCCAGGTCAGGATAAACCAGAGGTTCAACGAGAACATAAATATGAGGTAAACTTCTCTGACTAGCATGGCTATCTAAAATATCCGGAAAGATCTTCTAGGCCAACCGCTTCAGCTACTCTCAGGTGTTGATATTATTGGGTGATGCAACCAGTGCACTTGGACATATGAGCAAAGGTGTAGCTGCATTGTCTATGGATAAGTTCATTCAAAGTCGACAGAGACAGGTTGTCTGTTCTTTTCTCGTGCTTTAAATTTTGATAGCCACATTGATATTACCACCAGACCTAAAATTTAAAGCTTTTGAGTAGTACTTTCCCCACATAATTTTTTCCTTAATCTCATTTTGAGTTTTAAAAAATCTCAGGTCATGTTTAGTGATTTGATAGGATGCTGTCATGTTGATACACATGTTTAATATAACTTTGTGTGACAGGAAAACAAATGTGCGGAGGATTTTGGTGACGTTGTTAGAGAGTGAGGTGGAGCATTAATTATGTTAGGCACCTTTCTTAATCCCAGATCAAAGGTTTGTCTATTTTTAATTATGTTAGGAACCTTTCTTATTAAACCACACAGTTCATTTTACTGCACTTTTGTGTTGGATACTGTTAAAGGACAATGCTAATGATACTAAGAATGATGCACAATAGAAATTGTTTGTTGATTTAGAGTTTTGGATGTATGATGATGTGTGGTTGAGTAAACGTGTATCATAAAACTTTCGAAGCAGGTTATAGTAGATTGGTCCCTAAGGTAGCTTAACCTATTGCAGAATCCATAAAAGATGGAGCTTAATATCCTATTGGGTTCTGACTAACTGTTAACATCTATCTTCAATATGTTTTTGGCTGATGTGGTTATTTGTTTATCTTTCGTGTACAATGCAGAAAATGTTATCTGGCATAAGTCAACGTCATGATGTTCCAGGTTTGTACATGCTTTTAGTCCTAACTAGTCATAATGGATTTTCTCTAACGCTGTTGTTCTCATCTGCTGTTATTGACCATAAATTGTTTTCTTCATCATGATTTTATATACTTTTTAATCAGACATTTGAGTTTCGACTTCCTTTTGGTTTCAATCTCTTACATTCCTCCTTTTATTTTAATCCATCTCTCATCTAATTATCTCTGACTTTACTTTTTCTTCGCACGTCTGAAATGCTCCTCCTCATACGTGAAGATGAGAATAATGTGCTGCTTGCCGTCACCGACGAAGGTAACGACGACCCAAACCTTTTTTCCCCCATGTTGCTTTCTTTTGTCCCCAATTGCTATTTTTAAAGCCTTTTTACGTTGTCCATATGGTTATGCTAAAAGTTATATCATTTTATTGATTTGCTTTCTACTCTCACTTGAAACCTAATTTCTTAATTGTTGCAAAGGGTAAAAGGAAACGGGAAGATAGAGCATGGTCGAGATTTCCCAAAAATTATAATAGATAGAATTTGTTATCGAATAATCAGGTGAGTATATCCAAACAAACCCATTCATTCTCTTTAATTGAATATTTTCTAATGTTGTCTCCTAATTAATATTCACCTTTTTTTAATTATGAATTTGGGGATCTTTGATTTTGTTTTTATGAAATATAGTGACTAAACCCCTTCCTGGGAGTCAAGGAGAGCATGGTGTTATTGGATCGGCGAGAAGAATTCCTTTAAACGATATTGCTAACGGTAATGAATCAATTTAAATGCAATTCTGTATAGTAGTGTAATCATTATTAATTGAAATACACTTCTGCAACTGCTATTTCAACCTGCTGTAGTGATTTTGGACGTACCTTTTTTTTTTTGCAGCATGAAGTGTGTTGGTTGTGTCTGTTTTATAGCAATTGTGCTTTGAACCAAATATGCCCTGTTTTTGCAGCATCGTTATTTTTCACTATCAGAATATAATTATTAGCCTTCTATGGAAGAAATTGAGTTAGAGTTTTTGAATTTGATTTTGTATATCTGCAGTTGGTTCTTCATCTTTAAAAAAAACAGCAAAATCACCAGCAACAACAAGTTCGTTGAAGGCAGGGAAATATACAGTACGTAATGGTACATTTATTAATCGCGCAAGATGTTCACTAAGAGCTTCGTTTAGGCGGAATGTGGAATCTATCAAACCACGTCATATTGCATTCCAAGGTAATTATGTTTGAATATGCTATTGGTTTATTAAAAACATAACTAAACAGAATGGTACTGATTATATCATTAAAAATATTTGTACCCTGTTTAAAAAACCACCAGCTGCTATATTAGATGCAATATCGGCTCTTATGACTATGATTTAGTTGTTTATAATAACTTTTCCTATCAGACATAACCAGCAGATAGGAAATATAAGTTCTTTATTGAAACATATAATTGTAAATATAAGTTTTTAACCTGTCTTCTTTAAGTATCCTTTTTTTTTTATAACAATAACATTTTTATCGCACAGATGTCGTCGATATTACATTGATTAATCATCATGACGAGAACCAAATGATATGCGCAAATAATGCTGAAGAATCAGATATACCGTCTAATTCGGGTTTTCTTATTCAGATATATCCGCTTTCTTATTAACAGATACTTCTTATTCAGTCTAATTTAGTTTTTTTTTTTTTTAATTTTTTCATTTATCTTTTTGATTCTAACACAATCAAATTTGTAACTTTCTATCTCTCTTTCTCCGATGTATAATAAAAATCAAATTAATCAGTATATCTTCACTTTATTTGTTTCTGATTATGATGATGTGTTGCTTATAAATCTCCAATCAAGGTTTTTTTATGAATGATTCTTTTCAATTCAACTAGTTTGTTTGTGTATTTGTCTATTTGTTGCTTCTCATATTCCCTAACTAACTAACAACATTCCACATTACTCATTCAACAACAGTGCTGCTGCAAACATGGCCAACCAACCTAACTTTGCCCGGGATACTTGGAAAGGTACTTTATGATTGTTTTTTGTGTGCGAAGAAATCTTATTATCGACTATTTACTTGTTTGTGCCACAACATAACCTAACCATACAATGATTCTCAGATACAGATGACTGGAAACGATAAAGACCAGAGATAAATGGCCACTTCTGATTTGGTTAATTAGTTGACCAAACCCACTTTTAGGGCCGATCCTGATCTCGAACTTAAATTGAAAAATATCATCATACAACAACTAGACATGCTGCTAGTGATGTTTCTGGACTTGCTGTCAAATGGTACATATATCTTTTTACCAACGAACCAATATCATATTATCAAACCACTCTCCACATTACAGATTAAGTGTTGTTTTAATTCTTTTTGTTATAATTTGCAGCCTTGCTCCGTTAGTCAGGAAGATGAATGAGCCTTGCACCGTTAGTCATCATGCCTATTGAAATGGTTGAGTTTATATGCTTTGCATATTAACTTATCTCTTTGTTTAAAACTTGTTGTCCAGAATCACTTTGGTGTTTTGTTCTCAATCCTTTATGCTTTCAACACCTTATTTTATATGTTTTCCTAGTTCTCTGTTCCTTGTATTACCCATTCTTAACATGATATTGAGAACATGCGTATGGTTATTGAGCTTTACCCTTTTTGCTAATTTAATTTATATATTGTTATGTGGTTTAGTTATAGTTTGCTGTTAAGTTCGCAGTAGCTTTATCAACACATTTAACAAGTTTTTATTGCTAGTTTGTGACTATTCTTTAGTTTTCATGCCTTTACTTATGCTATGTGTTTTGTATGTTATAGTTTCAGATGACAATGGAAGTTACACAGATCCAATTAAATGCCCAAGCAGTGGATGGTGCTGTGAGGAAACAAGCTGAAGATAACTTGAAACAATTCCAGGTTTGTTTTTCAGTTTATATTTTTGGACGGCTCTTGGCAATTTCTACTGGGAACACAGTAAGATGTTAAATCCTGCTCAGGGTTTTTTATGTTTACTTATTATTAACTATTTTTTATTTAAATTTGTTGTGAAGTATACACTATGTATATGCACCTTTTAGCTGATTGTCAAGCACAAAACCCATGCTTTTATACATATACACAAGATAGATTTTATACTTAGCTAAACAAGGGTGTTTTGTTGTATTTTAAAATGGTCATGCTACTAGGACAGATAACTTGCTGATGTAAAAACTTGCCGCTGGCATTCTCATTCCTATAAAATGAATTTATAGTAGTTAAAGCCAATTTTCAAGACAGCATTCTTTCAAAGTTCAAAGCTTTTTTGTTATTTGAAAAGTTGTATTTATATTCATTTTTGTCTGCTTGGAACATGTCTCATCTGCAGATACCAGCAGCAGCGAAGACACAATGATGGTACTGAAGATGCTGGCCTTGTTGGTCATATATTCATCTAAATGAGGTTTTTTTTCTTTCTTTTTTCTTTTCATGACATGTTAACTAGTACAATTTTAAATTTTATAATCTGTCTATCATTGAACCATCAATCAGTAACCTATTCCCCCTATGAGAAAATTTTCATATAAGGAGATCCATGATCATTGTTTGGCTTTGGTTGTTTTTCTAGTTCAAATTTTGGCGTTCCTCTGGTGGTCTATTCCAAAGGAAAAACTATCAATGCGAAGGAGGTGCTAGCTGCTGGTCCTCGGCCTCAACCTATAATGGAAACAGTTTTAATTACTCTGATGCATGTTGGATTACATAGTGAGAAGGTGGAGTTAGAGGTAATCTTATTGGTGCGTCATATATATATATTTTTATTTACTTTTAAATATGCTTTGATCCATTCTTGTACCTCTGTCTAGTGTTATTCTAGTGTATGATACAAAATAGTCAAGTTTGCTTTTTATTTAGTAGTGCCGTTTGTTTCCTTTCTGATTCTGGATGCCTTTTTTCAGGCTGTTTTTATGATATGCGTGGTTTCTGCTGTTGATTCTTGTCAATGGTAAACAATATTTCCGTGTCATTTTAAGAAGCTTCCCTTTAGTGTCTTATCTTCCGTAACGTGTTTTAGAGAATTGGTCTGCACTGTACTTGACGATCTTTCTAAGGAGCTTCAGTATATGACTAGAACGAAGGTAATTGTTTTTTATGTCTTTGTTTAAATTTTGACCTTGTGCAATATCTATTTGATTGTAGTTTGGTACTACCAAATGTCTTTGTTTATTTATAGTTAGATGCAAATTTAATTGTAATTTTGTTTTTTATAGAACCCATTTTTATTATAGAAAATTTTATTGGCAGATGCTTATTTGCTCTATTATGATCTCGGACAATAACTTGATTTTCATGCTTTTGTTCCGTATACATGTTACTAAGTATTGAGTGAGATTTACTGCAAGGTAATAGCTCAACTTTGCTTCTAGTACTGCTCTAATAAAAAGTCTGTTAGTTGCAAAGGCGATCTGCGATCCTTAAATATAGGACATGAACAAGCTGCGAGAGATATTTTGAATTCCATTTGTAATTTGATAAAAAATTTATGCTTCCGATTTGAAGAATTGAAAATCGTTTTATTTCTAAATTTTTAAAATTAGAAAATATTTTCTAAACACTATTTTCAAACCAGCGATTAGGGAAAGAGAGGGAGAGATAAGGCGAGGACGACCGGAAATGTCTTTGGTTTACAATAGAGGCTATTTGTGTGGATGCGAGTTGGTGACTGCAGTTGGAAAGAGAGAAATGTCCTGCTACCATCAAAGGGTGAAATACACTCTGTGGTGTGAGACATTAGGTATTGTGCCTTATGAGAATGTTGACATGGTAAGATGAAGTGTGGTCATGCTGACAGGGATCATGTCCTTGCAGAGCGGCAATTGGTGGAGATGGTAGCTGCGTGTGATGGTGTGTTCAGATCTTATTCTCGACGAAGGAGATGGAAGATAGATGTGTTGCAGATCTTGTGATGGAGGGCTGCTGATCTGGTTGTAGATCTTGTGGATGGCTGCCGATCTGGTTGGAGATCTTGTGAAAGAAGGATGCGGTTAGAGAAGAGAAGAAGAGATTGCGTGTTATGATGCAATAATTTTAGTTTCGTACTCTATTTTGTTCGTTGAATGTCTTCCAAGAATGCAATAATTTTTGCTTTTGCTAGTGTTATATTTCTTGTCCTCGTCTATAAGTTTTCACTTTTCACCTTTTTGTTCCTTTTTCCAGGTGTCCTGGACATTTTTATCATGTACGGTGCATATACAACTACCAGCTCTATCACGGATTTTTCTAAGATTTCTTTGGTTTAGCCTTGCTTTAGTTTTGTAACTTTCCTTTATGTGTATATTTGCCCAAAATAATGATTTTTATCTTATATCTTCAGGTTTTTGTTGTTTTTTATTGATGTGTTGATGATGTTTACATTTACAACTCTTTGTTATGATGGCAGAAAAGCACTCCAGGAAGAGAGTAAAAGCGATTCAAATTCGGTTATTTTCAGATTTTATGTTATTGTTGTCGGGATTTATGCCGCTGTCCAGTTTTTCATTAGTTTCCTCATGCAGATTCCTGCATTGTCATCTTCTGACAAACCAATGTGATCGTTGGCCTCTCATTCGCTTTGTGAAGTGGCCGCGCCAGGTTTTGTGTCTTCATTTGCACTTGTTTTTGTAATTGTATTATCGATTAATTCATCTTATTTTGTATGTTCAATATCTTTTGTGGTTATGCTGAATGCCGATATCGGTTTTTATATTGACTAATGAAGGAACGACATTATGTTGGATGGGGAATGTATGAAAGGAGTTTCGATTTCATAAAGTATGCACTGGATATTGTCTTGTATAATTTTTCTTTACTTATAATACATGTAGAAGTACTAAGATATTTGCTTCCATTTCCAATACATTTTTGTGAGAAGTTTAGGGGCTTTAGTTTTTTTAATTAGAAGCGAGTACTATAAGAGAGACTCCTCTTTGTGAGGGACTGTATCCTGTGTTTTTCCCGGTTTAATTTAGAAATATATAATTAAAACTACCTTATTTGTGTGATTTTTTTTATTAAGATACACCTTGTTGCTTTTCTCAGGTATATGCTGTTTTGGCTAGTCATTTTGAGTGCAAAATTTTTATTTGCTTACTTTCTTCAGGTACGTGACATACTCATAGTTGCCTCCAAATTGGAATTATACTGTTAGAACTGGTATCTAAATTAATTAAATATACTGAATTTACTAGAATATTTTAGATAATAAATCTTGAAGCACTGTTCCGAAGAGCAGTGATTACATATAATGCAGTAGCAGTTCTTCCTCTGGCCAAAACTGACAGATTCATTTTCTGACGTAACAATTACAGAAGTTACACACAAATGACAGGAATTTGAGAGCCCGTCCTCTCCCTAACCAACCGGTTTATACCAAATAATGCTTCAATTAAAACAACAAACTACTATTTATAGAGTTACACACACACTAATAAAAACATAACTGACATAATTAAAATAACTTCTCCTAATAATATAATAACTGCCATTAATTACATAATAAATACGTAATAATATTTACTAATAAGTGGTCTAACGTATGCATCTGTTTGTTCTTGTGTGCCTATATGTGGGTGAGTGGATAATATTGCTTGTACCTACTGTGCGTATGCTTATATGCTTGTACACTTGAATGTTTTATTTTTGAGGTTTTCAGATCAAGCCACTTGTGAAACCAACAAGGGACATAATAATAGAGAAAAACTTAGTTTACTCTTGTCATGATTTTGTATCTAAAAGTAAGCGGTGGTCTGTTTAAGTTTGTGGTTATGTCTTTTTGTTTCCTGTTGATGCTATTGGCTACTAAAGTGCCTTTATTTTTGCTGATAATCTCAATGCTTTGACAATTGTTAGCATATGGTCTCCAGTGGTTTTCGTAAGTGCATCACTGTTTTGCCTTTTTACCCCCTTGTATGCTTTAGTTCTACTTTTTTCGTTAATGATAGCTTTCTTCTCTCGTGGGGATGAAATTGTGTTTCAAGAGGTTGTTGAAGTTTGGTGTGAACTATGAAGTAGCACAGATATTAATGTGATATTTATGTACGGTATCATTTCTGAAGCCTTCTAGCATTTTATGTTTATGTTCATTTGCACTCAAAACAAGCTTTTCTGCTGAAAGCTATATCTTGAAAAACATGTTTAGCTCTTGTAAGTTGTAACTCAAATACTCAAATAAATATATTATTTTAGGAGGTATTGAACTAATATTGAGTTGGAACATTTTCAGTACTGATGGTTGTTTTTGTTATTGATTTATCTCATCCTTTTCACCTTGACTGTTTCTATTGTGCAGGAGAATGAGGATAGATATATTATACTACCTAGGAGATGCTGCTCTGTTTTCCTATTAATATAAATAAAATACTTTACATTTTTTTTTTTTTTTTTTTTAGCGTTTATAATATAGCTCCATTACTAAGATTTTGCATCTACAAACGGTTCCCCCCGAGAGCCCCTTGATTGATTATTTGGCTTTCGTCAGGCTCACAACGGTAAATAAGCGATTCGCGGGAGGCCACCTGTGTCCATTGTTTTATATTTTAGTTTATTATTATAATTTTATTATGTTGGCATGTTTGATTTTAATTTTAGGAAATTGAACGTCTTTTTCCCAGAAAGTTGCGCTCAAGATGGCTTGTACCTTACACTGTTAGTCAAGTCTTTCTTCATGGAGCACTTGAAGCTTCTAAAGAAGATGGCACCACTTTCATAGTTAATGGACAACATGCAAAACATTACGAGGAAGGGTTGCTCCAAGTGAGATATGTCGTTTGCCTCAGTGATTGAAAGCTTTCTCAGGGAAGTCACTGTTACTCTCTCTCACTTATTTACTTCTGTGCCTGGTTGAATATTTGACATTGAAGACCATGCTCTGAACTAGCACAATGTGCTATGTTGACTATCTTTTTGTAAACTATCTTCTAAATGTGAGATTTGAGCCTCTATAAGGGGATACATTCTAGAACTTGTCTTGTGTTCCACTGAAATTGAAATGCATAAAATTGCAGGGTAAGGGGACATATAAGAATGATAAGGCTGGATTGACACTTGCTGATCTTGCTTACCGACGTGCAAAAGCAGTGAAGAATCATCAAAAGAAATCTAATAAATCTAATCCTTTGCCAAAACCTTCCTCTTCCAGGCTAGAGGAAATGCGGGAGCTATTCCAGAGTGACGTGAAGGATAAAAAGCCGAAACGGAGAGGTTCTTGAACAGGAAAGAAGGCGAAGAAGTCATTGAAAAGCAAGTCAAGGTATCAATTGAAAAATCTATCTCATTTTTGAAACTCTTATCTGATCTTTTTAGGCATCGATAGAAATATTAATTTTGTTCTTGATCAACTCATAAAAATGTCTTTTGTTTCTGTTCTGTAATTAATGTGGAGTTGTGGTCTGAGGCTTTCAATCGGGCAACTTAACAAATAATGATATAATCCTTTTCATTTTCTTGGTGCTAAAAAAATGTCTAAATATTTTTTACTTAATATCTTCCTCTAAATAGAAAGCAGAACATATCAGTTAATAAATTTGTGATATTTTCTTTCTTTTCCAGTGTAAGAAAATATGGTTTATCCTTTAATTCACTTCCATAACTCTCATTATACGGTGACTGAGATACTACATTTAACAGTGAGATTCATCCCATTCCCATTATATTTTAATTTTTTTTACCATTTTCATGTGGAAAATTGACATAAATTCTATTGCATTTCAATCTTCTAACTTTACTTTGTTTTCATTTTTTTTCTTCCAGAAAAGTGGTTTCTTTTATCAATCACAAGTTTCATAACACTGGCAGGGTTGCAATGCATGTCTCATATAATTTTTGTAATGCCAATATTTCTTTTCAGTAAACTTTCACTTTATTGTCTATGGCTTTGTTCTCAAATTGAGAACCCAAAATCTGCACTACTCACTAACTCAAGTTGTTTTGCATATTATGTTGTCTATGGTTTACAATGTTTGATCTACTTCTACTATATTTTAAACGTATACGGAACAAAAAATATTTTTGAATTGTGTGGGAGATGATTTTGAACCAGTTATGTTGAATTGTGGCTACCATATTAATTTAAGAGGAGATACTTGGAATTTTACACAGAACTTAGAGTTAATTTATCTCGTTCTTTTTGCAGCTGTAACCAGTGCTGCCATGCTGATCGGTTGCAGTTCCCAGGAATTAATAACGGCATTATCTACCCATAAAATCCAACCTTGCGAGCGAGGACACTGTTGCCACAAGTTTGACATTATTGCAGGTTTGTTTATTACTCAAACACGTCCGTTCAATTTTTTGTGGCTCTAAATGCTCTATATTCAGTATGTTTATCTATCCATCTTTTTCACATTCTATTCTCAGGCAATTGAAACAAGAGATACAATTGCCAAATTTATTTATGCAAGCTTGTTTGAATGGCTTGTACAACAAGTTAACAAGTCACTTGCAGTGGGTGAAAACCATACAGAGAAATTCATTAGTATCCTTGCTTTTTATGTGTTTCAGCCATTCCAGGTATTCAATTTGTATTAATTTGCTAACATGGAGATAAGAGACTCTTGAAGTAAACAAATTGTGTGCATTTTTTGGAACAATGAAAATGCCAAAAAGAATTCATTATTTCCAGAAATAAATCATTCCTACTTAACATTTTATCTTCTTTCCATCACAATGATACACTTCAAGAGTCCCACATCTTATTAGCAAGTTAAAATGAACACATTTTTTGAAAATGCAAATAGAAAATGTTTTCATTAAGTCAACGGGGCCTTAAATTTTCTGTTTCAAAAGAAATATTTTCATTGCTTTCATGATAATGATATCAATACAGTATAGCATATTTAATCATGTAGGTACTCGTATGATAACATTGTTTTTCCTCGTCATTCCCCTAAAACTCTACACCCTTCACTAAACCCTCACTTTCATACTTGCTCATGCTTGTACCTACTGTGCGTATGCTTAACATGCTTGTACACTTGAATGTTTTATTTTTGAGGTTTTCAGATCAAGCCACTTGTGAAAGTCACTGTTACTCTCTCTCACTTATTTACTTCTGTGCCTGGTTGAATATTTTACATTGAAGACCATGCTCTGAACTAGTGTGGGGGAGGATATTTATCTTGGTACTTCACTTCTGCTAGTTCTTGTTGATTGAATTTTCTGGCTTGTTTTACTTAAGTTATAATAGAGATTATGTCTTTGAGGGACCCTTGAAAATTTTATTTGACAGACTTGTTCAATGTTGATAATGGGGTTGTCTTTTGAAAGCTAATAATTAGCACAATGTGCTATGTTGACTATCTTTTTGTAAACTAACTTCTAAATGTGAGATTTGGGCCTCTATAAGGGGATACATTCTAGAACTTGTCTTGTGTTCCACTGAAATTGAAATGCATAAAATCGCAGGGTAAGGGGACATATAAGAATGATAAGGCTGGATTGACACTTGCTGATCTTGCTTACCGACGTGCAAAAGCAGTAAAGGCCACCAAGAGGGCACTAGACTCTGGCAAGATTGTGAAGAATCATCAAAAGAAATCTAATAAATCTAATCCTTTGCCAAAACCTTCCTCTTCCAGGCTAGAGGAAATGCGGGAGCTATTCCAGACTGGCGTGAAGGATAAAAAGCCGAAATGGAGAGGTTCTTGAACAGGAAAGAAGGCGAAGAAGTCATTGAAAAGCAAGTCAAGGTATCAATTGAAAAATCTATCTCATTTTTGAAACTCTTATCTGATCTTTTTAGGCATCGGTAGAAATATTAATTTCATTCTTGATCAACTCAAAAATGTCTTTTGTTTCTGTTCTGTGATTAATGTGGAGTTGTGGTCTGAGGCTTTCAATCGGGCAACTTAACAAATAATGATATAATCCTTTTCATTTTCTTGGTGCTAAGAAAATGTCTAAATATTTTTTACTTAATATCTTCCTCTAAATAGAAAGTAAAACATACCAGTTAATAAATTTGTGATATTTTCTTTCTTTTCTGGTGTAAGAAAATATGGTTTATCCTATAATTCACTTCCATAACTCTCATTATACGGTGATCTGAGATACTACATTTAACAGTGAGATTCATCCCATTCCCATTATATTTTAATTTTTTTACCATTTTCATGTGGAAAATTGACATAAATTCTATTGCATTTCAATCTTCTAACTTTACTTTTTTTTTCATTTTTTTTTCTCCAGAAAAGTGGTTTCTTTTATCAATTATAAGTTTCATAACACTGGCAGGGTTGCAATGCATGTCTCATAATTTTTGTAATGCCAATATTTCTTTTCAGTATACTTTCACTTTATTGTCTATGGCTTTGTTCTCAAATTGAGAACCCAAAATCTTCACTACTCACTAACTCAATGTTTGATCTACTTCTACTATATTTTATAACGTATACGAAACAAAAAATATTTTTGAATTGTGTGGGAGATGATTTTGAACCAGTTACGTTGAATTGTGGCTACCATATTAATTTAAGAGGAGATACTTGGAATTTTACACAGAACTTAGAGTTAATTTATCTCGTTCTTTTTGCAGCTGTAACCAGTGCTGCCATGCTGATGGGTTGCAGTTCCCAGGAATTAATAACGGCATTATCTACCCATAAAATCCAACCTTGTGTGCGAGGACACTGTTGCCACAAGTTTGACATTATTGCAGGTTTGTTTATTACTCAAACACGTCCGTTCAATTTTTTGTGGCTCTAAATGCTCTATATTCAGTATGTTTATCTATCCATCTTTTTCACATTCTATTCTCAGGCAATTGAAACAAGAGATACAATTGCCAAATTTATTTATGCAAGCTTGTTTGAATGGCTTGTACAACAAGTTAACAAGTCACTTGCACTGGGTGAAAACCATACAGAGAAATTCATTAGTATCCTTGCTTTTTATGGGTTTCAGCCATTCCAGGTATTCAATTTGTATTAATTTGCTAACATGGAGATAAGAGACTCTTGAAGTAAACAAATTGTGTGCATTTTTTGGAACAATGAAAATGCCAAAAAGAATTCATTATTTCCAGAAATAAATCATTCCTACTTAACATTTTATCTTCATTCCATCACAATGGTTCACTTCAAGAGTCTCACATCTTATTAGCAAGTTAAAATGAACACGTATTTTGAAAATGCAAATAGAAAATGTTTTCATTAAGTCAACGGGTTCTTAAATTCTGTTTCAAAAGAAATATTTTCATTGCTTTCATGATAATGATATCAATACAGTATAGCATATTTAATCATGTAGGTACTCGTATGATAACATTGTTTTTCCCCTAAAACTCTACACCCTTCACTAAACCCTCACTTTCATACTTGCTCTTGCCACCACATCGCCTTCATTGCATGAACTGACTTGATGATTCCCTCTCAAAAGGTATTCAACATGATTCGTTGCGTGTGACAGACTTGATAATTCCTTCTCATAATATGTAGGTATGTTCTTCGAACTTCTTTGGTTTTTTTTTGGATTCTATTTTCTTTTTAATTATTTTCAATATTTCTCATCTGGGTTTCCAATTTCAATTCTTAGCTATTCTTCTTTCAATTTTATTTTCTTGCCTTTTATTATTAGGATTTACTGTTTTTGGTTATTCTTTTGGTAGTTCATTATATAATTGATGATTTTGTGCCGTTTATTTAACACAATGATTTTGACTTTGTTGGTGATGTCTTTTGAATGATGAGAACTGATTTTGAAAGGATTTGTTATACTAAAGTTGTTTTGGACAAGAAATGGTTTTCTGAATTTTAATCAACTAGATGGTTGTGTGTAACATGTAGTCCACTTTACATGGTAGAAACAGTCTTTGGTAGTTTTTTTTTTTGTTCTTGTTTTTTTTTTTTAGAGTTTCTCGTTTCTAATTACTACACCCCATTTTATAAAACTTTAGCTAAATGGGTTCTTCGGCTAAAATTACAACTCCATTATTTTTTGTGTGTTTTATGATTTGGTCAATTAATATGGTCCTTTGTCATGATTCACAATTACACATTTCCACTTAGAGAAACGATCAAAATACTCTTCAAGAGTGATATATGAGGAATATACTATATGTGCATCTGATAATTTTTTTGTTCTATATATGTTTGCTGTCATCTATTATATTTATGTTTTTAATCTATAAATATATCTATAACTAGAATACATGGTTTTCACATACCCTATTTTCTTTTATTTAACTGCAATCACACACGGTTTCTGAAATGTTATCCCCTTCCACCCTTTCTCAATCTCTCTCCCCTTCACTTCTCACAGAAATGCATTCTTATTCAAACCACACAACAAATGAAATAAATGATGGGAAGGAAATAGAAAACATAGAAATGTGGTTTTTTATTTTGTCAATTACATAAATTGTCTTTATGATGGGAAAGAAGGAATTACATAGTATGTCGGAAGAGACTTGAAGAGGGAAGGGAATTACATAGGGCAGTATTAACATGGCGTTTTTTGTTTTGTTTTTGACATCATCAGTTGAAGCAAAGGTGATTTTCAATTTGTGTTTTGAACCGTCGATCACATAAGAAAGATCACTCACGCAGTCATGCTGCAAAGGTTTGCGGCACTCTGTAAACTTCTATTGTTTCCTCTTCTTTTGCTATCTCTCTGAACTCATTTTTATATTTGCTATTTTCACTTCCTAAATTCATTATGATTTCTATTGATCACTGTTTTTTCTCCCTTATGATTTTTCACCCGTTTGGTGAATTTTATGAAGTTTAAAAAGTTTTATAATTTCTATTGATCACTTTTTGAAAAGTTTAAAATGTCTATTTATGTCAAATTTGATGGAAAAAAGATTGTAAATACCTCTTGGTGAATTTTATGAAGTTTAAAAAGTTTTACAATTTTTATTGATCACTTTTTGAAAAGTTTAAAATGTCTATTTATGTCAAAATTGATGGAAAAAAATTGTAAATAGAAGCCATTGTTTGTGGTTGCATCTTTCTCTTGGCATATGTTCGACGTGAAAGGATGAATGAGTCTTATAATTTTGATGTTTTGAATTCAAACTGTGATTTAGAAAGTGAAATGCATAAATGAAGGGGCCATATGGTGCAAAAGAGTGTAACCGCAACAACTCAAAAATACGAGGAAGTTCCATGGTTGGCCTAAGCGAAAATGGAAGAGAAAGTGCCCTCTCTCTGCTGCCAAATAGGTTTCCTCTTCTCTGTTACTTTTATTGTTCTTACTTTCTTCTAACTTTAATTGCTTTTTCAAAATTTCAATCAGGTTATTTTGCTTACAAACACACAATTTACACACTTATTATGTTTGGGTTCCATTTTTTATATGTTTTTGAAATTTTTATTTAATTATTAGGCTAAAACTGGATGATGTCTTTGGGGCTCCAAAGTAACCTCATTAATGATAACACAGGTCAGTTATTATTCAATCGATCAAAGATTTTTCATTTCATTCTTAGAAGCATTAAAAGTTTCAAACTTTGGAATAAGTTCTTGTTTTGATCAAATTTTCATTGGTGGATCAGTTTGTGTTATTTTGGGTTTTTTGTTTAAATTTGGTAATTAGGTTTTTGAAATTTATTTACTAATTGATTTATTGTTACAAACCGTCTTTTGTAGCTTCAGATTCAATCTTCGTTGAGATTCAATGAAGCTTCAAATTCAATCTTCCTTGAAATCCAGGTTCAGTTGAAACCCCACTACATAGCTAGCTTATTGTATGGTAACTCTAATTTGAGTGATAAAATAGAATGAAATAATATCGAACAAGAAGTTCTTGATATGATTAAAATAACCTTATAAAATATGTTGATTATTGTTGGTGGTAATAGGAACGTTAAAACTTAGAAGTTGCTCAATGGAAAATGTAGGGTAATTTACAGGGTTGTTAAGCATTAGCTGGATTGACTTTTATTTTTATGTTGAGCATTAGCTTAGGTGTATGTGCAGGGAATTCTTCACTCTGATATGTGGGGTGTGACACCCTCCAATTTGTGGGACTGGGGTGTACTTCGGGAGATGATATCAAAGATAGGTGTAAGAAATTCACTTCGTGTTGCCCCTATGCCAACTGCATTTAACAGTCAAATTCTAGGCAACAATTTGTGTTTTGTACCATATACTTTTAATATATGACTATGATGCTCCTATTAATTTTCATCACTGAACTGCTTCAGCCTTATGTAAACTCACAACAGATTAAAAGAGTAAAAATATCAATCACAAATGTAGAGTCCCACAACCTCAATATACTAACTTCAATCTAAATTGAAACCTCTTAATCTAAATCTTGTTGCATTAAAATGCTTACTTCAGTTAATGATCAGAAATTTTGTTTGCTTACACAATGATGTTTTTCTTGTTCACCAAATTGAGAGCTTTTAGCCTTAAGACTTAAGAGGTTTTAACAAGAGTTAGATTAAGCGCTTTTTGCCTAGTTTAGGATTGAGATGAGCTTATTATTATTCGTTTCCTTTGTGTGATCCCTTGGTCGTATCTCAATCCCTTGTTCTGATGCTGCGGAGCTGCAGCCGAAGTTTTATTCACTGCGTAATTTCCGTGTGCTCTGGTGACTAAGGGACGAGATCCCGGGTCGGACGCGCTAAATAACTCATTCTCAGTCTTAGGCAATATTAACGGTCATCAGAGTTTGGTTCCCTGTGTGCTGCGGGGTGTGTTAAGGACCATCTGTTTTAGTGTTTTATCTGCTAAGCTTCAATTTGTAGTGTGGCTGGTTGTAACAGGCTGAATGTTGTTTATCTGTTCTGTCTGTAATGGGGACTGGTAGATGTTGGAAACCTGCATAATTAGCTAATTGTATGTGTAGGGGTTGTTTTGTTCTACCTGTAGTCTTTGTATCTTTTAGGCCTCTCTTATGCGTCAATTTAATAATATTCCCCTTTTTTGCTGTTGCAACAAAAAAAAGAGGTTTACTAATCGTTAGTTGGTTCAGTGGTGATTGGCGCTGAACTTGGTAGGGAGGACCGCGGTTCGATCCTCCGCAACTACGATCGGGAGGGGGCTGGATCCACTCGATGCCAGAACCGACCCCCGAACCAGATTCAACTAGTGGTGGAAATAAAAGAAGAAGAAGAGGTTTTCAATGTTTTGATTATCTCTGTGAATCTCTTCCTTGAATTCTATGTAAACAGTTGCTTTTGAATCGTTAATGATGCGAATTGAATGATTCATTTGATTTTTTGCTTCTTTATACACAAACATAAGTTAGTTTAACAATGAGAAAGTTATATATAGTTTAACATTTATATGCAATACAATTAAATGTGAATGTGTGTTTGTGTGAAGCAAATGATGGAACAATGCTATTGGAACAGATGACTGTTGTTAACCAGATTGCGAAGCTGATGGTGGAGTTTATTGAGGAATCAGGACTATGAAATTGGTGATGGTACTACTGGAGTTGTTGTGTTGGCTGGATCTCTTACAGCTTGGAGGTTTTGTATGACAAACTACTCACGATAATGACTGGAAATCTACATATTGCAAAGACTTTTGTAGTGTCTTTAACCATATGGTAAGCAAGCATGAGACTACGTAACAATTCGTATGGACTATTCTTGTTCTAATTTTCTGCTGTTTTTTATCGTTGCTTTGTTTGATGTGGCAGCTTGACAATAAATACATCGTTGCTTTTTGGAACACAGCATATTGAACAATTCTTCAGTCAATTTGTTACAACACATGTAACCTTCTTAACTCTGGTCATTTACACTAGCAGTTCTACACACAAAAAAAACTGCCACATATCTTATCTACGTTTTCATTTGAATGAATCTTTCTATCTAAAATATTAAATATCATTGTCTGAGTTTCATTTTCTTTTCTTTCTAATGGGGCTCTGCAAAGAATTTGCCTAGATCATGCACTTCAAGGCTGGTAAGTTTGTGAACTATAGTTCTATTTTGTTATCATTGCGATTTCATTTTTGGTGTTACTCGTACTTCCGACTTCTAAACTATGTTGCAATGATTTTCCCTCAATATGTTGTATCAGAAATCACCACACCAATTTTCTTTGTCAACGCGACATATGACTCATGGCAGGTTAGATTGTTTTGTTGCCCAATATAAATTAGTAATTGATGTTTTTGGTGTTAGCTCTGAATATATGAGATATACAACAAGTCTTTTCCCTGATCCTCAAGGGCACTGACAATCTGGCATAGCTGCAAGTTAGATATAAACAACTGCTCTTCTAATCAACTTGATCTAATGCAAGGTGAATTTTTTCCTTCATAGGTTGTCAAATCCCAAGTCCTAACTGCAAGATATTACAGAATTTATCTGACATCACTTTTACCATGACTTGATTGTCAGGCTTTAGAACACAATTTCTAAGAGCAATGACTGTAGCTTCAATTTCACGAGTAGATTCTAATTTATGAATGAATTTGTGTAGTTTATTTATCACGATGATTTTGACTTTGTTCTTGCTCTTGCCACCAAATCGCCTTCATTGCATGAACTGACTTGACGATTCCCTCTCGTAAGGTATTCGACAAGATCGACATGATTCGTTGCGTGTGACCGACTTGATGATTCCCTCTCATAATACGTAGGTATCTTCTTCCAACTTCTTGGGTTTTTTTTGGATTCTAGTTTCTTTTCAATTGTTTTCAATGTTTCTCATATGGGTTTTCGATTTCAATTCTTAGCTATTCTTCTTTCATTTCTAATTTCTTTCCTTTTATTATTAGGATTTATTGTTTTAGGTTAATCTTTTGGTTGTTTATTATCTAGTGATAAATTAGTAGCTTCAGTTTCACGAGCAAATTCTAATTTATTGATGATTTTGTGCTGTTTATTTAACACAATGATTTTGACTTTGTTGTTGTTGGTGATTTCTTTTGAATGATGAGAACTGGTTTTAAAAGCAATTATTATACTAAAATTGTTTTGTGATTTTTTATCAACTAGATGGTTGTGTGTAACATGTAGTCCACTTTACCTAGTAGAAACAGTCTTTGGTAGTTGTTTTATGTTCTTGTTTTTTTTAGAGTTTCTTATTTCTAATTACTACACCCCACTTTATAAAACTTTGGCTAAATGGGTTCTTTGGTCTATCAATATGGTCCTTATAAAATTAGAACACCATTATTTTTTGTTTGTTTTATGATTTGGTCAATTAATATGGTCCTTTGTCACGAGTCATGATACACATTTCCACTTAGAGAAAAGATCAAAATACTCTTCAAGAATGATGTATGAGAAATATACTATATGTGCATATGTGTGCTATCAACTATTATATTTACGTTTTTAATAATTATAATAATTTCACCATATCATCTTTTGTATGTTCCCTCTGCATATTAATGTTCAAGGAGGTATATTGTTTTGACTTCTAATTTAAATTACTGTTTCAATTGAAAATATGATGTTAGCATGCAAATAAAACTAGTAGGTTATTGTCTACTGCAGTTTTTCACTTACTGATCATTACATTATTCATAGGATACGGGACTAGTGTAGAAGTATATTTGATTGACAATTAAATTTCAATTTATTTTATATTGTTGAAACAAGATGAATGTACTTGTTTCTCATATGTGTTTATTTGTTATTGTTATCGTTCTCTGCTGTTGGATATATGATATTCTGTTTAACACAATAGTATTTGATTTTCTATTTGGTTCCAATGTTTGAACTTTGTTGATGATGCTAATTGATTCTTATCTAACTGCTCAACATTGATGCTTGAACAAATTTCTCGAATATCTAACACCTATTCTTTGTTTCCATTTTCATCTATGACCGAGAAAATTGGTAAAAAGGAAATTGGTTTCTGTCTGACCAGCTGAAATCAAATTTGTCGCCTTTGTCAAAAGTTGACAATGAGACCATTATGGTATGTTGTTCTTTAAGTGTTCTTCTTTCTCCTTATCCTTCATCTCCATAGTGCATGCTCTACTTAGATGTCTGTGTAACTGTTAATCTAAAATCTTCGGATCTATTTGATATGCCCTCACATATCCACCACTCTCACTCTTCATATCTTGAACTTAACTAAAAAAGTATCAAACTTATTTACCAAAAATAAAAACAATCTTTTACTCCTTTATCTACTAAAGTTTCAAACTTTGGAATCAAGTTCTTGTTTTGAACAAATTTTCATTGGTGGATCCGTTTGTTATTTTCGTTTTTTTTTTGCTATTACTATGTGCTACTTTTTTCTGGCGAAGACAAAAAAATAAAATAATTGTGGCTGTTTAATAATGTAACATAAACATAAGTATAAATAAGTTGTTTTTTCTTTTTCAGTTTCTGAATTTTTTATTTCTAGGTAAGAATAGTGATCAAACTATTCTCTTTTATACATTTTCAAACAAAAACAGATGTCAGATGCAGGTCTTCTTTCTAATACACTTGCACTGGATGCAATTCACAATATTGTTCCCTCCCATGTTATAAAGTAAGTAAAGTTACCTCGAAATTGATTTGTGTTGTTTCTTATGTTTGATTTTTGTTGCAAAGCTATGGTGACCAAACACCATTAACTATTTGATTTTACGTAATGTTTATGACACACTAGCATGTCAAGACTATATTCTACAATTGTTTTTTACATAACATTTACTGATTGAGGAAGTATGCTTACTTTGTTCCCAGTGTCACGGCCTTGTTTCTGTGCCTACTTTACTTGGTCAATGATCCAAAGGTAGTATATGGGGTGAGATTGAAATGCAGCAAGATGTCTTATGAGCCAAGCTTTGCATAAGATGTCTGGAATTGCCTTTAAAGACGGTTGTCCAAATATGATATAAGGTGCTTGTATTTAATTATAAGTTCCCTCTATTTGTATGCTTAATCATATGAGTTCAATGATATATGGCATTGTTAAATCTCTTGCTTTAGTTTTATGGTTTGAGTTTCTCGTCACTTTTGTAGATTGGTGACTATTATGGAAATCCAGGATGTTATCAAGCTATTTGGTCTTTCTACTCCAAAATATATTTGTCCCTAATATGAAGAACTAATCTGCATTTTCCCTACATTTTAGGCCAAAAGAGATGAATAAATTGGCCTTAAAGTTTGTACTACTATTTCACTTTTTTCTTTACCTATTCTATAGTTGTGGCCAATGACAACAATACAAGCCTTATATATATATATATATATATATATATATATATATATATATATATATATATATATATATATATATATATATATATATATATATATATATATTTGTTTATTTATTTATTTATCAGAATTAAATGGACGCTCTAGTTTTCTTTGTTTTGCAATTCTAACAATTTTTTTTTTTCAATTCCAACCTTTGATTCACTTGCTCATTCACTTCAGTCCCTTACTCTTCTTTGACGTATACAGACTTTCTATTTCTCCTTCTCAACTTTAACTGCTTTGCTTCATATACTCTATGTCTTTCAATTCTCATTGACCATTCTCAGTTTCACCTATGTTTCTAAACTTAGAATGTATCTTTTTTAACCCTGAAACATAAAAGGTTTCTTATGATTTTTATGTAATTAGGTTGTAATTGCATCTAACTTTTTGTTGTTTCATTTTCTTAGGCATTCATACAGGTTTTTGTTATTGATTTACCTCATCCTTTTCACCTTGACTGTTTCTATTGTGCAGGAGATTCTATTGTGCAGGAGAATGAGGATCGATATATTATACTACCTAGGAGATTCTGCTCTGTTTTCCTATTAATATAAATAAAATACTTTACATTTATTACAAACTCCTTTTCTCAAATATAATATAGCTCCATTACTAAGATATTGCATCTAAAAACGCTTTGCCCTTGGAGAGCCCCTTGATTGATTATTTGGCTTTTGTCAGGCTCACAACGTTAAATAAGGGTTTCGCGGGAGGCAACCTGTGTCCATTGTTTTATATTTTAGTTTATTATTATAATTTTATTATGTTGGCATGTTTGATTTTGTTTTTAGGAAATTCAACGTCTTTTTCCCAGAAAGTTGCGCTCAAGATTGCTTGGACCTTACACTATTATTACTCAAGTCTTTCTTCATGGAGCACTTGAAGCTTCTGAAGAAGATGGCACCACTTTCATAGTTAATGGACAACATGAAAAACATTATGAGGAAGGGTTGCTCCAAGTGAGATATGTCGTTCGCCTCAGTGATTGAAAACTTTCTCAGGGAAGTCACTTTTATTCTCTCTCACTTATTTACTTCCGTGCTTGGTTGAATATTTTACATTGAAGACCATGCTCTGAACTAGCGTCGGGGAGGATATATATTTTGGCACATTACTTCTGCTAATTCTTGTTGAATGAATTTTCTGGCTTGTTTTAATTAAGTTATGCTTAAAAATAGAGATTATGTCTTTGAGGTACCCTTGAAAATTTTATTTGACAGACTTGTTCAATGTTGATAATGGGGTTGTCTTTTGAAAGCTAATAATTAGCATAATGTGCTATGTTGACTATCTTTTTGTGAACTAACTTCTAAATGTGAGATTTGAGCCTACTTATTTACCTTGTCCTGTAATTATTAAACTATTTTAAACTTTTCAGTTCAAACTAAATAAATTTTCCTGTATCTGAATTATGTGTTTGGGTAATGTATACTTCAAGCATATTTCATTTAGTTCGGTGGCTGTTCTGAGTCTGCACTTCCTAGTCAACCATTTTTCTTTTCTTGTCTTTGGCGCTGTAACTTTTAGGCTCGAGTGTTTAGGAATTGAATAAGTCTTAGACTGTGAATTGGAATTAGTAAGCTAGAAGAGATACTCCCTGGACTCTCTCCTCAGTAAGTATACTCCTTGAACTTCTCACTTATGCGGTTTGTATACAAAAAGAGAAGTTAGCACTATTTTAAACATGAGTTAGTACCTAGGTAATACTAAATTTTTAAATTTAAGTCAAATTATTGTATATGCTGTCACACAACCCTTGAATACAACCAATTCTTAGAGTAAAACTAAAAGCAAAACTTAAAAATTGTCATATAGCATATATGCTAAAATACTATTCCAAACACAAGATTCATATTGCATAATTGTGAACTCTGTTGTTAAAAGTGGCCGCTATTGTGGCGCGGCGTGGAAAAATCGAGGTCACTGCTACTAGCCGTGTCGTAGCAGCGCAGACGAGTGATGCGGTGGGAACTGTTGGGGTCGCAGGCGCAATTGCAGATCGGATCGGCGTTGATATCTTTTTATTGCTTTCTATTATTTTTGGTATACACTTTGCTTTTTATTCTCTTCTACAATACAAATTAATTTCTTTTTTTGTTCTCAATAATTAACTCATTAATAAAAAGTCAAACAATAGTAATGATATTCATAATAAAATTTATTTTTTATTCATTAAGTAATTGTGGTGTTTTGAAATGTTTATACTCTTATATTATCTTTTCAAAACAGATTGATGTGAGAAAGTAGAATAGCATTTCGATTGAAGAGTCATCAAAACAGATTGAAGACTCATCAAAACAATGTTTCCTTCCAGGGATTGGGGTAGGCGATTTTTCAGACTATATCAACAATTCACATCTTGGGACATCCTGAACGGCCTCTTGTGATAAGATATGTATCTCTTAATTATTTTACAAACTCTTTTATATTTCATGGAATCTTCCCTTATCTATTACGACTACACCAAATATAAAGTGATTAAACATTCAACGTTTGCCAAGGTATCCATGTATCAATGCTTCATATAATTTTGTTAATGTATTTCATAAATTTTTGAAGTTTTTGCGGTGTATTTAGGCTTACAATAGATAATTGCATGATATATTTTCCACTTCAATCTTAAAATTAGAAGCTTAGTTTATCTTTACTCTCTGACATGAACTGAAAAAAGTTTTGGTCTGTTTGCTATTGAATGTGTTTCTTTTTCTTTGATAGTAAATATTTGAAACAAATATTAGAGGAGCTTGAGACAGTTTTTTTTCCAGGGTAACTGAAAATGTCTTTTGGCAGAGTGATTTGAGATCTTTTGAATTATTGTTACTTTTTTTTGGAAGCAAATGACACAATTGAAGAAATTTTTTCAGTGGCCTCTTAGCGATTGGTACTCCAACATAATATTGAAATGTTCTTAGATATACGATATATTTTTTAAGTTGTGCCCCCTATTCTGGTTTCATGTTGTAATTCAATCAGGACTGATATACATAAGGTTTAAGTATTATAAAGTTACAATTTTCACACGAGCCAATATACAATAAGCTTTCTGGAGAGTATCTACTTGATTATATCCTTACACTTGCTGAATTGATCTTTTGGGAATGTTGAAATTATGATCTTCTACTTGCTTTAAGAGATCTTGATAAGCATTGCAAAACTAACGTTTAGTTGTCATAAGTCATGAATGAAGTTGCTAGCGGTTTTTAGTTGTCATAAGCCATTGATCTAGCCATAGAAGTAGATTTATAGTACCATGATATATGAATTGTCAGACTTAGTAGGAGAGAAGCAATTCTAGCCTGCATGGAGACATCAACATAATGTTTTCAGATAATTCAGATTTCCATCATTTGTCTTATCCTCGATATGTCTATTTTTTTCCATTTCAAAATTGATTTCTTGTGATGTTCCTGGCAGATGCAAAAAGCATTCGGTTTAGAGAAAGTCCTAAAGAAGGGTGGGATCTGGAAAAATATTATGGGACTGATCAAAAGAAGGTCGCCGATGATATTTTGGTAGAACATACTAGTTATACTGCAAACAATAAGGTGGGAATGATGGCATGCCTACTTGCTCTAGGTATTTTTCACAATTCTGTATGTATACTTTTTCCATTGTTCTTCAAACTACATATTTTATTATTCTTACTTTCCAGAACATATAGTTTTCCTTTTTATATTCCAATCTCTGTTTAGTTTATCATTTTTTTTGGTGAATATGCAAATTAGTTCTCAAATAGTTGTCCTTTCTATTTCTCCTTCTCAACTTTAATTGCTTTGCTTCATGTACTCTATCTCTTTTAATTCTCATTGACCATTCTCAGTTTCACCTATGTTTCTAAAATGTATCTTTTTTAACCCTGAAACATAAAAAGTTTCTTATGATTTTTAGGTAATTAGGTTGTAATTGCATCTAACTTTTTGTTGTTTCAATTTCTTAGGCATTCGTACAGGTTTTTTTTATTGATTTATCTTATCCTTTTCACCTTGGCTGTTTCTATTGTGCAGGAGAATGAGGATAGATATATTATACTACCTATACGAGTTGCTCCTCTGTTTCCTATTAATATAAATAAAATACTTTACATTTATTACAAACTCCTTTTCTCAAATATAATATAGCTCCATTACTAAGATTTTGCATCTAAAAACGGTTCCCCCCGAGAGCCCCTTGATTGATTATTTGGTTTTCGTCAGGCTAATAACGTTAAATAAACGATTCGCAGGAGGCAACCTGTGTCCATTGTTTTATATTTTAGTTTATTATTATAATTTTATTATGTTGGCATGTTTGATTTTGATTTTAGGAAATTCAACGTCTTTTTCCCAGAAAGTTGTGCTCAAGATGGCTTGGACCTGACACTGTTAGTCAAGTCTTTCTTCATGGAGCACTTGAAGCTTCTGAAGAAGATGGCACCACTTTCATATTTAATGGACAACATGCAAAACATTACGAGGAAGGGTTGCTCCAAGTGAGATATGTCGTTCGCCTCAGTGATTGAAAGCTTTCTCAGAGAAGTCATTGTTACTCACTCTCACTTATTTACTTCTGTGTCTGGTTGAATATTTTACATTGAACACAATGCTCTGAACTAGTGTGGGGGAGGATGTATATCTTGGCACTTTACTTCTGCTAGTTCTTGTTGATTGAATTTTCTAAATGTGAGATTTGAGCCTTTATAAGGGGATACATTCTAGAACTTGTCTTGTGTTCCACTGAAATTGAAATGCATAAAATTGCAGGGTAAGGGGACATATAAGAATGAAAAGGCTGGATTGACACTTGCTGATCTTGCTTACCGACGTGCAAAAGCAGTAAAGGCCACCAAGAGGGCACTAGACTCTGGCAAGATTGTGAACAATCCTCAAAAGAAATCTAATAAATCTAATCCTTTGTGAAAGCCTTCCTCTTCAAGGCTAGAGGAAATGCGGGAGCTATTCCATACTGACGTGAAGGATAAAAAGCCGAAACAGAGAGGTTCTGGAACAGGAAAGAAGGCGAAGAAGTCATTGAAAAGCAAGTCAAGGTATCAATTGAAAAATCTATCACATTTTTGAAACTCTTATCTGATCTTTTTAGGCATCAATAGAAATATTAATTTCGTTCCTGATCAACTCAATAAAATGTCTTTTGTTTCTGTTCTGTGATTAATGTGGAGTTGTGGACTGAGGCTTTCTATAGGGCAACTTAACAAATAATGATATAATCCTTTTCATTTTCTTGGTGCTAAAAAAATGTCTGAATATTTTTTACTTAATATCTTCCTCTAAATAGAAAGCAGAACATATCAGTTAATAAATTTGTGATATTTTCTTTCTTTTCCAGTGTAAAAAAATATGGTTTATCATTTCACTTCCATAACCCTCCCTTGTATTTATGTCCCTATAGTTCATAGTTGTAGTTTCCCTGTGTTTTGGGTTTTATTTTTGTCTGTCCCCGTATACTATCAAGGAGATGCTGCTTTTTTTTCCTACTTTACCCTTTTATCAAAATTCAAATACTTTCATACCCCTCCACGCAAAACAACATCCCACGTAACATATTAACTTCTAGGCTGAAAATTCGGTTGCTGAAAATTGAGAAAGATGAGACTTCAATTTGAAGGAAATTTGACGGGAAGAGAGGGGCTACATTTAACGGTGAGATTCATCCCATTCCCATTATATTTTAATTATTTTCCATTTTCATGTGGAAAATTGACATAAATTCTATTGCATTTCAATCTTCTAACTTTACTTTGTTTTCATTTTTTTTCTTTGCAGAAAAGTGGTTTCTTTTATCAATCACAAGTTTCATAACACTGGCAGGGTTGCAATGCATGACTCATATAATTTTTGTAATGCCAATATTTCTTTTCAGTAAACTTTCACTTTATTGTCTATGGCTTTGTTCTCAAATTGAGAACCCAAAATCTGCACTACTCACTAACTCAAGTTGTTTTGCATAATATGTTGTCTATGGTTTACAATGTTTGCAGCTGTAACCAGTGCTGCCATGCTGATGGGTTGCAGTTCCCAAGAATTAATAACGGCATTATCTACCCATAAAATCCAACATGGCGAGCGAGGACACTGTTGCCACATGTGTGACATTATTGCTGGTTTGTTTATTACTCAAACACGTCCGTTCAATTTTTCGTGGCTCTAAATCCTCTATATTCAGTATGTTTATCTATCTATCTTTTTCACATTCTATTGTCAGGCAATTGAAACAAGAGATACAATTGCCAAATTTATTTATGCAAGCTTGTTTTTATGGCTTGGACAACAAGTTAACAAGTCACTTGCTGTGGGTGAAAAACATACAGAGAAATTCATTAGTATCCTTGCTTTTTATGGGTCTCAGCCATTCCAGGTATTAAAAGTTTCAAACTTTGGAATAAGTTCTTGTTTTGAGCAAATTTTCATTGGTGGATCAGTTTGTGTTATTTTGGGTTTTTGTTGAAATTTATTCTAATTGATTTATTGTTCCAAACCGTCTTGGGTAATTAGAAAGGAAATTAGGCACTGTTGAGCTCTATGTAATTTGTTATAATACAATGTTAGTTACCTAGTGGATGTTATTCTTTATCAATTTTAGTGACTTGCTTTCGGAACTCTTAACTACCATTTGGAGAAATAACTATTTTTTAGGATTGGGAAAAGAGACCAAGTTAATGGTTGTTTGTGGTATTTGATATTTAGGTTTCTATTCTTATGTTCTGTTAACTTCACATTCAGTTTAATGAAATTTTCCTCTTTGTGACCATATAACGAATCATTGAAACAGACACAAAAACTAGAAACACATTGGCACATAGACATGAGTACCTGTAGTGCCAGTGTTTGAGACGTGTTGGTTACTAGACACACTTTCAATCTGAAATGTCGATTCTATGTATTTAAGAAGTTAATGTGAGATGCTGTTCTTAAATTTCAGTATGGGAGATACCAACGCGAACTACTTGTGGAGGACTTGGATAAGAATTGAAATTGAATCATATTGAATAACTCGCTATCTTCTCTGCATATTATTTCTTTGACATTACCAATGTGCTTTATATATGAAGTTGACTAAAATTTCCTATTCATATAACCCATTACACCATTGGAGCACTGTGAAAGGCTGAATAAATCGTTGACAGAAATCTGGCCCAACTATTTTAACCCCAAGCTTTCTTCAAGGTTATCAAATATAGTTGAGGTAAACTTTCACCGCCTTTTCTCAACTTTATTTTTATTCAGAAGATAACACTAAAATTGCATATTAACTTTTATTTATTAAAGTTGAAGTACATTTATCTATTCAACATACTTTAAGACATGAACTAATTTTTTGTTTTTGTTTTCTGGAGACAGCGATTTCTTGTACGTAAACTCTTTTTTTTTTTCTCCAAATTTTTATTTAGTATTCCAAAATAGTTTAAAAATTTCATAGATGGTGAATTTTTGGTTGACATATACTGAACTAGAGCAATCCTTGTGTGTAGGAAAGAGTTGAGCTGCGGGAGTTTTCATTCGGATCATTCCCTCCTAGCTTGGCGTTGCAAGGGATGCGATGGTGAACTATGGGTGATCAGGTTTTAATTCTCTTCCCATTTCAAATATGACCAGTAACTAAAGTTTTTAGATATTTAATTACAAGTATATTATTCTTAGTGTCTAATGGTATTTGGGGAGATTAAGAATTGATACATATTACAGCGAGTCATGCAACTTGGTTTTGATTGGGACACCAATTAAATGAGCAATTTAATACTTGCTAAGCTTGCGAAGCCTTTGATGGGAACTACACGAATTGTTATTAACACTCTTCATATCAAGGGAGGTGTATGTAAAGCAATATTCTTTCCGTTTTTGTTTTTCAAACTTAACAAAAGGTATATAAAGTAGGAGATTATAAAAAAATAAGTTGGTTTGATATTTCTACCATTCAATTCATTTTTCAGCTTATCTTTACACCGACTCTTGATGGAAGAGCGCTTTTATACTCGTTTGTATCAGCTCCTGAGGTGAGTGCAGGAGTTGGCTTTGGATGCGGCGGGAGTCAGTCACTTCCAGCTCCTGAGTGGCCTGGTGCGTTTCGACTATTATCTTCCATGCTCACAGTCTTAGCAAATTTCTGATATTTTTTCATTATTTTATTTCTTTTCCATTTGCCAACGTTCTACTTCTTCCCTAAAGGATTCTTTTGTTTCTAGCTGATTGTAAGTTTAAATGCTATGCAGGAAAAGTTTTTACTGACACCTTGGATAAAACTTAATTTTGGCTGTAAACACCAAGGGTTCTTGAGCTGTCGTATGGAAGTAAACTTGTAAAAGAAAATTATGTAGTTCAAGGTAATACTGATGTGGCGTGTATATATGAAAGTTTAGTAAATTAGATATTATATATGTGTGCATTTATTTATTGCAGGATTTCTTACATGTATTCCTGATTCTTTTGTGTTTGTATATCTAGAAAGAATGGTTCTCCTCCTTTATGTAGTAGAGGCTATGATGTGGAGTCTCCGTACTATTGAGAACTGCAAAATTGCGTAGGAGGAACACATAGCAGCCGTTGGATTTCTATTGAACAGAGGGCAACCTGACCTTCAAGGGATCACCCGAAAAAGAATGAGCTTTCAATATATGCTAACATTTATGGTAACTGTTATTCGTTTCATAACTTTCTCGGGTGTAAAACATTATTACATTGATGGTTTGAGCAAAGCCTCATACTTATTTATGTTCAGGTAGAGTTTACAATTTGATTTTCTTGGTTCTAAAATTTATTTGAGTTGTGAGAAGAGACTGGTTTTATATAGCAGCACAAAAAAAAATGCAGTTTGTTTTTTTTAAAAAAATGCAATTAATATTTGATACTCTGTTAACAAACTTATAATTTATTGGAACTCATGCCTATGATTTAGTAATTGATATATAAGTGTATTCTTCCAGCAATTACCCATAAATTTGAATTAATATTGAAAAAGACTTACTTCCAGTGAAGAACTCCTGTTATGGACAGTTGAAATAGCAGTTACTTGCATTATAAGTACATATTGCTTTATGCATTTTCCATTCTTCTTTTATTATTCAATTTCAATGAAACCATAGGTACAAACAATGATTGTCTTTAGAGAAGTACTCCACCACTAAAGACAATCATTTTTTATATTTACAATTTACAAGTTATTCATTTAATGTTTTATATTCTTAATATTGTATGCTCATTCCTCTTTTATACAACAAATATATTATTATTCAACTTTATGTTGGTATCAGAGCCTGTTTAATTCACGAACCTGTGGGTTATTGATGCCATCTTTTCCTTGCTTGTAGTGAACTGGAGTTGCTTTTAATGCCTAGAAATTCTTGAGATAATCCTCTGGTTCAGTGGCCAACTCTTTCTACTCGCAAGCAAGGTATTTTAGATATTTCAATCTCGGTTGTATCACAAGCTCATTTTGTCTTGAAATAAATCGTTAGTTTTTTTTTGTTGTTGACATTTTGTATGATTTCATTAACTTCACATATTACTACAAATACAAGGATTCCTCACCCTGAACAAACTCAAAATAGAGATGCTCCACCCTGTTAAAAACTAAGGCGTACCTGATCCTAGTAGATAAAAGTAAAACCAGTCATTCTTTCTAGAGTTGATAATACTAGGTGAAGCATTATGACCTCACAAAATGACACAAGGAGGCACACACGATTATTTAGAACAAAAGTGTTTCCACAAATGTTAAAACATTGTTCTCTTTTGCCTTGAACCCTATAAACAAGTTGGTACTCATACAATTTAGAAAACAAACCATATAGTTAAAGTCGATTTGAAAAGATTTAGAATGTAATAATAGTTAGATTGATGGAGATACTGAAGTACAACACAAGATATACAAGGAATATTTTTTCATAGAATTAAATTGGGATAGAAAAAGGATATTAGATAATAACATTAGTTGGGTAAATGTTATTTACTTCCCCTCAATTCCTTTTTATCTGCCGCATTTGTAGTTTTTTTTTCCACATTTACTTGTCATTTTCAAATTTCAATGACACATTAATTATTGTTTTGTCAATAATACCTTTGAGCATTTATCGCAGCTGATTTGCATTGCAATATTCATTAATTTATAGTTATATATCTTTTAAAAAAAATTGGACCATTTCTCAATTTGTGCGTGTCATCCTTGCGAAGGGGCCATGCTAATCTTTTCTGTATCGTTCCAATTTTATCGGATGTCCCCGAAGGGACTTATTTATTTTAATATTGAACGATAGTATTAAATATTTATTTATTTATTAGGTAAAGATTAAAAAAAAGAAGGATTTGACGTGTTGACTAATGAAGAGGGGAGATAAAACAAATCAAAAAACAAAACCCTATTGTTCTAACTTCCCACACTCCGACGTCAAAAAAAAACTTCCCACTCTCCAACAAACAACGCTCTCTTTCTCTCTTCTTATCTTTTTTTCCACCTCTCATTCCCAAAACACACACTCTAGGGTTCACGTTCTTCAATCCACTCTTAGATCCTTCTTCTTCTTCCTCCCTTCCCCTCTCGTTGAACTCTCAAATTCTCAACCATGTCTGCCGCTCTCGATATGACCCTCGATGATATCATCAAGAACAACAATGGCGAGTTCATCGATTTCCCATTGAATTTGATTTCGATTGCGAAGATTGTATTGAAGAGTAAGATTGTTTATCTGACATGGATATGTTGCAGATGGATGTATTTAATACGTTCATTGAGCTCTTGCGTCAATTTGGAAATATCTCAAAACGGTAGACTGATGCAAATGAAACGAGGCAAGAATGAACCCCTTTTATTGTTGTCTAATCATCACCTCTGTTTTATTTTATTTTTCAATTTTTAAAGATGATGCTCACATTAGTTGTCTAATCTTTAAACTTTCTTTCTGATGGGAAATAATGGTAACTTTTTGGATTTTATGACTTTCAAATTCACAAGTCCCGTGATGAATCAAGGCGTGCTAATTAGACTCTGATGATCTTCTTCCGCTACTACCTGATATGAGTCCTTTCTGTCATGATATAATTTTATCCAGTTGGCGAGCTCAATTGAGTAATAATGGTTCAAACCCTTCCTTGTTTAGAGCAGTCTATAATGCATCTGGATGGCCATAGCCTTGGGTTATCGAAGGTACTTTTCTGATCCAAATCACAGTTTCCACTCTTGTGCTAGATAAATCTAAGTTCATAAAACATTGAAGCTTGCACCGTTGCTTATAAATCTCCAATCAAGGTCTTTTGTATGCATGATTATTTTCAATTCAACTAGTTTGTTTATATGTTTGTTGCTTCTCATATTCCCTAACTAACTAACAACATTCCACATTACTCATACAACAACATCGCCGCTGCAAAAATGGCCAACTTAGCTTTGCCCAGTATACTTCAAAAGGTACTTTATGATTGTTTTTGTGTGTGGAGAAATCTTATTATCGACTATTTACTTGTTTGTGCCACAACATAACATAACCATATAATGATTCTCACACACAGATGACCGGGAAGACAAATATATGGCCACTCTGATTTGCTTAATGAGTTGACCAAACCCGCTTTTAGGGCCGATCCTGATCTCAAACCTAAATTGAATAATATCATCATACAACAACTTGACGATGCTGCTGGTGATTTTTCTGGACTTGCTTTAAAATGGTACAGAATGGACCTAATAACCACCCTAGTAGAACCAATTTTATATTATCATATCACTCTCCACATTACAGATTAAGTGTTGTTTTAATTCATTTTAATATTATAAATTGCAGCCTTTCTCCGTTAGTGAGGAAGATGAATGAGCCAAGGGTTGTCGAAATGTGCAGTCAACTGTGTGACAAAATACTAAGCAGGACACAGGGACACTGCTGCTAGCATTGCTTTGAGGACAGTTGTTGCTGAAGTTTCTACCCAATCCCTTGCGCATTCTATTCTCACCACAATTGATAAAAGGAATTACCGGCAAAGTAAGTCCTTCAAACTTACCAACCCATATGTGCTTATATCCGACACATTCCGCCTTTACCAATGCTTAAGAATATGGTTCTCTCGAAGGAATTTTGTTTATTGATAAAATAAGATGTTAATCAAGGGTTTTTGCTCTTTTCATATAGTTAAATGATAGATATTAAAATAGCTTATTTAATTAAGGGTTTTTGCTCTTTCAAAATTGGTCCCTGCCATTATTTTTTTTTTAACAGAATGCTTATGTGGCGTAACTAGCCAATAACATGATGACACGTGTCTTCTTCCACCATAATTATTGTTAATTTTTTTTAACAGAATGCTTATGTAACCTACCATGGAAGAAAAAACGAGTTGGTGGAGGAAGAGAGATAGGGAAAGATTTGGTGTGAAACCGTGCACAATAATTATGGTGGAAGAAGACACGTGTCATAACGTTATTGGCTAGCTACGCCACATAAACATTATGTTAAAAAAAATTAACGGCAGGGACCATTTTTTATAACATAAAAAAATGTAGGATTTTTTTTTCACCACAAAAAAAAATGTAGGGACTATTCTTAACTATAGGACAAAATGTAGGGATTAAAAACATATTTAACCCTTATTTTAATGTCTATATTATGATCATTTTATGTTCAAGATGTGTCTATATATATTATGTTAAACCTAGATAAGTTTATATTATGTTGAAAAAATGTCAATTTTGTCCACTAGGAAATAAAAACAAACAGAAATTTTTTTGGGATGGAAATATTTGATTTTTATAGGAACGAAAATCAACATTCGCTACATATCCTAAGTTAGACTAAAAAATCTAACTATTAGACTATTTGCCAAAAAGGATTTAAGAATACTTAAAATAGTGCTTAAGTCTTGGAATAAATAATCTTTGACTTTTAAATGATAAAATACACAATTTTTAATACAAAATTACTATCATTATACACTAACAAATATTTTAAGGACAATGTCAAATTTTATCATTATTTATATCTATCATCATCACTTCACAAAAGCAACAAGGATCTGCAATCTACTTGGTTTTATTTATTTTTTAAAAATTGATCCATTATAGTGTGAGAGTATAATACTATGAGTGAAGAGTATTTGCCTAAAAATATGGAAACGTGTATTTACACTCCTTCGTGAAATTTCTCGTGATAAGATGTTCGCACTATATAGCAGTGCTCATATTGATAATAAGGTGGCGATTATGAATAAAAAGTCATCAGTTTGATATTTATTAATGCTATTATATTAAATGAAAGATATTTTTTTTTGGCCTAGACCCATGAAATGTCAAGAACGACACTGACAACCAATGTAGGACTTGTTAACATTGATGTGAGACTCTCAACACTTAGGACAATTGTTAAAAAAAAAACTAATATAAAAATAAGTTAAATATAATTTTAGGCTTTATAATATTATAAGAACATCTCCGATAAAAATTTAGATTTTTTTAACATTAGGTGAATTATTTATAAATTTTTATGCGTAAAAAAATCATATTCAATACTTTTTTATGAAATATTTAATTCACCTATTGTTAAAAAATTTTAAACTTTTGCAAGAGAAATTCATATAATAAACAAAATTTAAAATTTCGAATGATATGCACAAGTTAAATGAAAAGTAAGGCAAAAAATTATGACAGAAAATACTTCAAGAACAAAACAATCGCGAAAAAAATAAAAACAAAATTTTTGAAAACTATAGTAACCATTTACTTATTTAATCCAATAAAATATTAATAAAATTTACGTTGACAACATAATCATGGCAAATATGATGACTGTTGATATTAAAATGATAGAGCACCATGTATTAGTAAATTTGGTCAAATGAAATTTATAAAAGATAGAAAATACTCACTCCGTGACACTTTATAAGCAAAAATATAATTTTTAGGTTAATTGTATATTTAATGTATCTAAACTATATTATGGACTAGATACGTTAAATATACAACCAACTATATTTTTGTCACGGAGGAAGTATGTAGAGTAATTGGCAAAATTTTCTACCGAATTTACATACTAGCTCTAGCATTTCCACTATTGCCTTATAGGTTCCGTTTAGCCTGATCCAAAACATGAATTTGTTCATGTTGGACCAATTAAATTGACTTGCTATCATAATTTTGATCCGGTTACAATATTCCATACCATTACACACATGGCAACATAATAGTATTGAAGTGGAAGAAATAGTCACAAAAAAGGGGGGGGTTTGAATTGTGACCCTTTTTTTAAAAATTAATTCTGCATTCTACAAAATTGATCTCAAGTGTATACTTGGATAAATGTTAGTGAATTATAGAACAACTTGGTCTGAGAACGTTCTTTACTATAAAATAGATTGTTCTGGGAACGTTCTCTACTGCGTGACAATTCAAATTAAATATAATGAAGTGCTTTGTGTGATGTGTGTTTACAATAAATAAAAGAGAATAAGGAAGAGAAACAACACACAAACAATTATCCTGGTTCACCCCCTAATAGTATGGGCTACTCCAGTCCTCACGCTCCTGTGAGATTATCCACTATGAGATACTACCGATCTCAAATTACACTTCTTCCTTGATCTAGTCCAAGATCATAATCTTCCAAGCTTCACTCGCTTGATCTACCTAAGTCCTCCAGACTTTATAAGGTGTCACTCAATCAATAGTTACGTATTGACTTGAGCCAATCTTTTACAAATGATGATGGTTTGGATCTTCAAGCTTTTACAAAAACTCAAACAATTGAGAAGCTTGTTACAATGAAAAAACTCTCAGTTCACTCAAATGATATACTGATCCTAGTATTGAGATTACAATGTTTGGAGTGAGAGAGATTTAAATAAAGAGACAAAGATGTAACCACTTAAAAATGGGTTATGTTGAAAAATGGTCTCTTGAGTTATTTGCTTTTAGAAACTCAAAGGTTAGTTTGAGAAGCAAATAAAAACACTCTAAACTCAGAAGTATGATGAGAATGTAGATCTTGAGTGTGAGTGATAAAAGAAGAGTTTCATGACTTGTAGACAAAAACAAGTGATTGATGATTTGTAGCTTCAACTCTTGCTCTTCAATGTTGCCAAAGCCTTCCTTTTATAGTTGAACCTTGAGTTTTCAGTTCCTTGGTCCCAAAGGAAGTTCTCCAACGGCTAGTTGATTCAAAATAGACAGCTCATGCTGAATTGTTAAGTGGATAAGCTCAAACTGATATTTCTCAGAACGTTCTCCCTGCTGTTCTTCATATTTTCACTTAAAAGGGCCAAAATGACAGCTTGCAATGGGCTGTAGATAGTTGTTCATTGCTTCCTCACCAAGTATATCCGTTATAGACCATTTAGGCACGTTTTGGCCAGCTGTAGATGAGCTTGCAACTTCAAAAGCAAAGGACAGTCATTCTCAGCATCATTCTGAGATCGTTCTCCAATCTGGGCGAATTTTACACTTGATCTTCAAATGGAGAATGATGCAGAACTGTGGCCAGCTGTAGTGTGAAGGGAATGCAGCTGTGATGTCCTTGCATGACTATTCACTTGTCCTTTCCATGTACTTCCTTTTCTTGATTAATAATTAATCTCTTGGAGAATGTTCATTAAATAATGTCTTTGAAGGTACATGACAACTATGAGTTGAATGTGTGTTGTCTCATCCTTATTGGTCTATGTAATCCTTGTCTAAACATTCTTGATCCACATGATGAGATGATGCCTTGAGAATTTTTCATGTTGCACATGCTTGATCATTAACTTTGTCCAAAGAGGAAAGTCACTTTTCTTCCAATTTATTCCTTGCCTTAATTGTTCATGAACTGTTGTGATCTTGTGAGTTAAAACCAAGATAAAAGTGTTTCTTTGTCTTGAACAGAGTTGACTTAAAGAAATAAGTACTTTTGCTATGAAGCTCGTTCTTGGAGAGAATGAAGCATAAACTGTAGAATGTTCTCAGAGCATTCTTGAACCAGCATTCAAGATTTTCTTCAAGGAGTGAGACACGTGATCTTGATCAATTAACTTGAAATCTTGCTGCTGCAAAACTTCCCACAATTCCTCTTTGATGTTTTGCACACATGGTTGCTTGCTCATTGATGATCTTTAAGATTCTTTAGTGGAGGCATGAGAGTACTCATCATTGAGAATGATTAAAACTTTTATTCCTTGTGCATAAGCTCATTTGAAAAACTCATGGACCATCATTCTCAAACGTTGTCATCTTGAGAAGCTTTAGTAAAATGATACTTTGAGTAGGTTTTGAAGATCCTCAATGAATGCATCATTCCCATTAATATTAATTGTAGTAGTAAATCCTCAAAGCATATAACTCAAAAACTCATTGTAACCCTTGTCACATAAAATCAATATATTCTTGAGTAGCTTGTGATGTAGGTTTTTCCATCCTGATTCTTCAGCTATGATCCTCAAATTTTTCCTTGATTATTCAATACTTGTTGTGATCCTTGAGTGATGAGGAAGACAATTATCCATGAAACTCACTTTCTTGCTTGATCCTTCGATGAATCTTTTTATGATTCAAAACAACAGTCTTTAAAAATCTTCTTGAAGCTTGTGATACTACTGTTGTAATTATCTGATGATACTCCAATTCTTTCATTGTTTGAGTATATAAATGCACTTGTTGACGTGAGTAGCCTCTAGCTCGTCCACTTGATAATATCTATCTTTCAACAAAAACTCAAGTGCAAACATCAGTAGATCACCATTCATAAAACTTAACATTTATTCCATAAGGTTTGTTGTCATTAAAATACTAAAATGGATTTTGCCTCAACAATCTCCCCCTTTTTGATGATGACAAACCTTTTGAATAAATTTTATGTTTTATGGATGGAAATAATAATAAATGCAAGAATGTTCATAGATATACAATTAAGCTCCCCCTAAACACATGCAAGAGTTTAATTTATATCATTCTAATTAAACTCCCCCTAAATACATGCAAGAGGTTAATTCATAACATTCTTCATTAATTAGTTCCATAACAATTCTCTCCCATCATATATATCTCTCCCCCTTTTGTCATCTATCAAAAAGTATTGGGAAAAATATGAAATATGAAGTGCAATGATAGGAATCAAGAGAAGAAATGTATTGCATATACAAATCATGCAATTAAGAAGTTCATTCATATATCAAACATTAAAGCACAAATCATGTATGGCGATCAATAATCATTCCATTCAATATAGCAATCATAACATGAATAATGATTAAATCACACTAAAACATTTGTAATCATTTGATTTTAAAAATTGATGCTAAACACTCAATTTTTAGAAAATGTGATTTTGACCTCAATGACAATGCAAGTCAAACATTCTCAAATTTAGAGAACTCCCCCTAAGTCTTATGAGATGGACATTCTTTTAAAACATGATCATTCTTAAAATAAGGAAATGATAGACAAGACTAAAATATCTTTTGAAAATCTTCCAATGATTTTTAAAACTAGAGAGAAAATTGCGCATATGAGGAAGCTGCGAAATCAGAGTTAATTGACATCTTGTCAAAAACAAATTCTCTCTTTTTTGAATATTCTCATAAAGAAGATGATTATGTTTCAAAGCAAAATATTCAAAGAATACTTCATTGTAAAAAAATTTGATCACAATTCTATTTTGACAACTTAACACGCAAGTAGAAACAACACTTTTATGTTAATAAAAAGTCAAATATGAGTTCAAGAATACAATGTGCAAGAACTATTATTCTTAGACCAAATTCTAATTTTATGGAGAGTGGACACACAAATTATTCTCATGAAGACCAATCATATGTTCTCTTGTTAAAATCCTTCAAATAATAAATCCAACAAAAAATGGATATTAATTTAAAACCTTTGAAGGAGGATCTTTTACATAAGTCATAACAAAATCTCAATTTTTTTAGAAGCCATGTTCAAAAAGTTCTACTTAATCATCAATTAAGCAAACTATAGGTTAATCAAGATGTGCAACAAAATTAGATTCATCCAAAGTTTTATATTAAGAAAGGTGCACATATAAAAGACTTATTGAAAAAAAATGTTTTTCATGAAAAAGTACTATAAGTCAAGCTTATGGAAGACCAAAATATGACATATATTGATTATCAAAATTATGAGTTTTTGTCATTTTTGTTCTAAATGTTTTGGTCTATCATGAAGAATAATTAAGAGACTAACTCCAAAAATTATTCATTGATCATCAAGGATAATTTTTCATTAAGCACATAACATAGCTTGCACAAAAAAAAAATTGATTAACACTGTAATCAATATACTTTTTAAAACATATGCCACAAGACCATAAAAAATTGAATTAAGACAAATGTTAATTCAATCGATTTTTGGCATGTTAAATTAAAACTCGATCATTGTGAAAATAGAGAAAATATGACTTGATATCAAATTAAACAACCCTTAACAAAATTTTAAAAGCAATATGAGTAGCATATTTGAAAAAGAAATGCTTACAAGGGTGTAAAAAGATGATATTGCACAAAAATGAAGTTCATTCACTTCACACTTAACATGATAATATGAAAGAGATTATTTTGCAATGTGTGAACCAAAATCATGAAAAGTATAGGAACAAGGATTGCAAACCTTATTGCTTTAAAGCTATTTGAAAGCATAAACATATACAATTCAAAAAAAATGATGTACAAGTTAAGCTTTAAATTCATATACTTGCATTTCAGACACTATTCTTGATTTCAAGATCATTCAATCAATCACATAATAACATTTCATAAAGATATTCAAACTTATTATAATGCAAATGTGATCAAATTTAAAAATTTGTGTACCTCATTTAATGACTTCCCTCTCATGAGATTTTAATGATGAGAACATCTTGAATTGTTTTATAATTCCACCATATGCTGATCATTGTAAATAGAGGACACTTTATTGATGACTGAGGAGAAAAGATTTATCCTTTGATGCATTCTCCAATGTTGAGTAAATTCATCCTCTTAGATATTCTCTAAGAAAAATCATCTACATTGAGGAGAAAAGATTTATCCTTTGATGCATTCTCCAATGTTGAGTAAATTCACCTTCTTAGATATTCTCTAAGAAAAATCATCCTTGTAGAGTAACTTTAGGTAATAGGGATGAAGAGGAAATCATGTTTAGAACAAATTACTCATAACTCAATGTTGTAATCAGAAACATTTGGATTTCATCATCATTTGATTTTCCTTGAGATCATTCTTAGAACTTTATGATCCTTCAAGAATGAGATCCACATGCTTATTCATTTTTCATTTTCTTCAAAAGAAAATTTAGTTGACATTCCATCAATGGTAATTTTAACAAATTACTTGAGAATTCATAACTGAAAAAGGATTCTATAGATCCTTGGGTAGAATTCATCAATAGTGAAAAGAGTGATTGATTAACCGGTTTGGTTGTGAGAGTAAAACCTTCAAATATCATTGCAGCAATTTGAGAAGAGGTTAATCCAAGACCAATGTCAATGCTTTAACTAAAATTCAATGAGGTGTCAAGATAATAAAAGCAGGACTGAGATTGGTTATCTTCAAGTAGAACTTATTTGCCTTTGACACTTGTTGCCTTTGCAGGGAGAACATTCTTAGATTGATCTGCTGAATGAAACGGAGAATTTAAGTAACTCGTCCAAGTTATTTTCTTTTCCATATTCCTATCTCCTTTTTTGTTCCCAACCTCAGTAGTAGAGTCCTCAGGATTAACAAACTCATTTTTCATTTGATGAACATTTGAAGTCAAAGGTAGTGCAAAAGTTGACTGTTTTCTTCTTCTTGAAGTCAATCTTGATGATATGAATAATCTTGGTGAAGATCATCCCATAAGGGAGAGTAACTTTCCTTGTTACAGACTCTGCTGCATTGATCGTATGTTGCAAGATGATGTGTGAGAGATTCAGCTTCAATCACTTAGTAAGGTGATACATGACAAACATGACATTCTCCAAAACCTTTTCTTTGCTTTCTTTTCTAGGAAATACACAATGTTGACATATATTGTGAAACAACTTGAATTCTTTCTCAAGAGTTGATGAAGGAGATTCATTCATCTTAACACCAATTGCAAATTGAACATTTCTATGACTAAATTATTTCTTCGCAATTTCAAAACGGTGTACCAATACCATTGTTCATTCCAATGGAGAATGTTATTGTTATATCAATGGAGCTTTTAAAGGTTCCATCTTGAGGATGATGGAAAGTCAACTCCCAACTCTTTGGATGTATTTGTAAAGATGATGTTCGAATAATTTCAATCTATTGATCCATGATTTCTTGTCGTTGTTGTTCATTAACATCAACACCACTATTATATCTTCTCTTCATATCAAACTCATTAAAAGTAAAATGCATAAAGAGAGTATCCCAAAAATTGTTTTCTTTACTATGCCAAAAATAGTAATAACATCAAAAATATAAAATCATGATATGATTGAATTTTTATACTTTCAAAATGGCATGAAGTTTTACTCAAGATACAAACATGATTCAAAAACATAACATGTAATATCTATGGTTTCTTTCAAGAGTATTTTTCAACGTTTAAAAATATTTTAGCCATTAAAACAACTCTATTTTTGTTGAAATTCTAAATCAAGAAAAATCAACTGAAATACCATTTTCTTTAAAGAAAGTTGTGAAAGAAAGTTTTTTATAATCTCCACATGATCACTACTTATAGAAAATGATTTTTGAGCTTCTAACAAATGAACCCTTTTTCAAAGAACTTAAAAAGGGTTAAAAGGCACCACTCTTATGCTCTTAAAAATAATGTCCAAGTGGATCATTGAATAAATCATTTAGAATAAAGAAGTCATAAGACTTGTAGTTTTGACAAGAACAAATAAACCAATATGAAGTGGTTCAAGAGTTTTTTGGTTGAAATTGTATTTTTGAAAAAGAAGACAACTTCTTGATACAATAAATATAAGTTTACAAATTATATCATTTTCACAACCAATTTTGAAAAATATCTTATCAGACCAAATTTGAATAAATTTGCAATAGTTGTCATATTTGACAAAACTCTTTTATGCCAAAAACATTTAAAGTATCATATGGTCTAAAATTCATCTATGTATTAACATAAAGATTTTAAATGAAAAATCATGATCATGAGGATGAATATGAAATAACTTCAGTTCCAATGTTACCAAATTAGAGAAGTTATGTGTTACACCTTTAACATATCAATCATCCTTAATTTATGCAAAATCATTTTAGTAATGATACAAATACCTTTGGTTTGATTTTTGTCAATGATTCCAAAGGTTGCAGATCACATTCATCCTTTTTTAAATATGAGGAAATATTGTCTTTCTCAAGTCATATTCCTTGAGTATCAATTTTCCAAGTCTTAAGGCTTTTTCTTGACTGCTTAAAGATGTTCCTGCAACACAAGTTAGTAATGATTTTGGTACCCATAGTGATCTGGGTCCTTGAAGGTTAGTGTCATTCCTCTTATAAGATTTCTTCTTATGATGATAAGTTGATATCTTATAGGAAGTTTTGGAATAAGAATGTATTTTGAGAACCTTCTGAGAATGTTCTTGTTTCTGATGAGAATGTTCTTTTCTTTTGAATTTTTTCTTAAAACAAAAGGATTCAATATGTCCATATTTGTAACAATATGAGCATTTGTATCTCTGTAATTTTTTATCTTTATGAGGAACAAGAAAATTCTCATAAGACTTTTGTTTTTGAAAATTTCCACAACCTAAATAAGTTTTTTCAAAAATTACTACTTGTGATTCCTTTATGTTTTGAAAAGTTTCTCTAGATTTTGCAGAACTTGTAATGTCGTTTTTCAATTCTAAAACATTTCCTTTCAAAACATCATTCTCTTCATGATTCATAGAGCATTCTGGAAGATGATTATTGATTTCTTCCTCGTTGAGAATCTTTGTTTGTTCAAACATTTCCAAATGAGAGTATTGCAATTCTTGAATCATTTTAAAATATTTATCATTTAAGATTTGCAATTTCTCATTTTCTTTCTCAATCTCAAATAGTCGATTTTCCATAATTGTATACTTTTGAGATATAATGTTTGAGGTTTTTAGAAGATTATCAAATCCAACTTCTATTACTTTACATGCAGGACAAAATTCAAAAGTTGTTACCTCTTTATCTACCATTGAACATGAGTTGCCTTTTTCTTCTATTTTTGAGCCATCTAAGTCATCTTTAGTTGCCATCGTAGATTTCATCTTTGAAGCAAGCTTTCTTTGCACTTTCTTGTTCTTAGGACATTTAGTTTTGGAATGTCCCTTCTTTTTGCATTTATGGCTCGAACTTTGATTTGCAGGTTTCGTCATCACTTCCTTCCTGAATCTTTTCCTCTTACACTGTTAAGTGCTCAAACCTTAGAGGCAGAGCTCTGATGCCAATTGAAGTGGAAGAAATAGTCACAAGAAAGGGGGGGGTTTGAATTGTGACCCTTTTTTTAAAAATTAATCCTGCATTCTACAAAATTGATCTCAAGTGTATACTTGGATAAATGTTAGTGAATTATAGAACAACTTGGTCTGAGAACGTTCTTTACTATAAAATAGATTGTTCTGGGAACGTTATCTACTGCGTGACAATTCAAATTAAATATAATGAAGTGCTTTGTGTGATGTGTGTTTACAGTAAATAAAAGAGAATAAGGAAGAGAAACAACACAAACAATTATCCTGGTTCACCCCCTAATAGTATGGGCTACTCCAGTCCTCACGCTCCTGTGAGATTATCCACTATGAGATACTACCGATCTCAAATTACACTTCTTCCTTGATCTAGTCCAAGATCATAATCTTCCAAACTTCACTCGCTTGATCTACCTAAGTCCTCCAGACTTTATAAGGTGTCACTCAATCAATAGTTACGTATTGACTTGAGCCAATCTTTTACAAATGATGATGGTTTGGATCTTCAAGCTTTTACAAAAACTCAAACAATTGAGAAGCTTGTTACAATGAAAAAACTCTCAGTTCACTCAAATGATATACTGATCCTAGTATTGAGATTACAATGTTTGGAGTGAGAGAGATTTAAATAAAGAGACAAAGATGTAACCACTTAAAAATGGGTTATGTTGAAAAATGGTCTCTTGAGTTATTTGCTTTTAGAAACTCAAAGGTTAGTTTGAGAAGCAAATAAAAACACTCTAAACTCAGAAGTATGATGAGAATGTAGATCTTGAGTGTGAGTGATAAAAGAAGAGTTTCATGACTTGTAGACAAAAACAAGTGATTGATGATTTGTAGCTTCAACTCTTGCTCTTCAATGTTGCCAAAGCCTTCCTTTTATAGTTGAACCTTGAGTTTTCAGTTCCTTGGTCCCAAAGGAAGTTCTCCAACGGCTAGTTGATTCAAAATAGACAGCTCATGCTGAATTGTTAAGTGGATAAGCTCAAACTGATATTTCTCAGAACGTTCTCCCTGCTGTTCTTCATATTTTCACTTAAAAGGGCCAAAATGACAGCTTGCAATGGGCTGTAGATAGTTGTTCATTGCTTCCTCACCAAGTATATCCGTTATAGACCATTTAGGCACGTTTTGGCCAGCTGTAGATGAGCTTGCAACTTCAAAAGCAAAGGACAGTCATTCTCAGCATCATTCTGAGATCGTTCTCCAATCTGGGCGAATTTTACACTTGATCTTCAAATGGAGAATGATGCAGAACTGTGGCCAGCTGTAGTGTGAAGGGAATGCAGCTGTGATGTCCTTGCATGACTATTCACTTGTCCTTTCCATGTACTTCCTTTTCTTGATTAATAATTAATCTCTTGGAGAATGTTCATTAAATAATGTCTTTGAAGGTACATGACAACTATGAGTTGAATGTGTGTTGTCTCATCCTTATTGGTCTATGTAATCCTTGTCTAAACATTCTTGATCCACATGATGAGATGATGCCTTGAGAATTTTTCATGTTGCACATGCTTGATCATTAACTTTGTCCAAAGAGGAAAGTCACTTTTCTTCCAATTTATTCCTTGCCTTAATTGTTCATGAACTGTTGTGATCTTGTGAGTTAAAACCAAGATAAAAGTGTTTCTTTGTCTTGAACAGAGTTGACTTAAAGAAATAAGTACTTTTGCTATGAAGCTCGTTCTTGGAGAGAATGAAGCATAAACTGTAGAATGTTCTCAGAGCATTCTTGAACCAGCATTCAAGATTTTCTTCAAGGAGTGAGACACGTGATCTTGATCAATTAACTTGAAATCTTGCTGCTGCAAAACTTCCCACAATTCCTCTTTGATGTTTTGCACACATGGTTGCTTGCTCATTGATGATCTTTAAGATTCTTTAGTGGAGGCATGAGAGTACTCATCATTGAGAATGATTAAAACTTTTATTCCTTGTGCATAAGCTCATTTGAAAAACTCATGGACCATCATTCTCAAACGTTGTCATCTTGAGAAGCTTTAGTAAAATGATACTTTGAGTAGGTTTTGAAGATCCTCAATGAATGCATCATTCCCATTAATATTAATTGTAGTAGTAAATCCTCAAAGCATATAACTCAAAAACTCATTGTAACCCTTGTCACATAAAATCAATATATTCTTGAGTAGCTTGTGATGTAGGTTTTTCCATCCTGATTCTTCAGCTATGATCCTCAAATTCTTCCTTGATTATTCAATCCTTGTTGTGATCCTTGAGTGATGAGGAAGACAATTATCCATGAAACTCACTTTCTTGCTTGATCCTTCGATGAATCTTTTTATGATTCAAAACAACAGTCTTTAAAAATCTTCTTGAAGCTTGTGATACTACTGTTGTAATTATCTGATGATACTCCAATTCTTTCATTGTTTGAGTATATAAATGCACTTGTTGACGTGAGTAGCCTCTAGCTCGTCCACTTGATAATATCTATCTTTCAACAAAAACTCAAGTGCAAACATCAGTAGATCACCATTCATAAAACTTAACATTTATTCCATAAGGTTTGTTGTCATTAAAATACTAAAATGGATTTTGCCTCAACAAGTATATCCCTGTTAATATTATTTTAAAAAGAGGACAGCTATTTTTACTTGCAGGTTTATTTTTTTATTTGGATTGTTTATCATATGTCGTTAGGGTATATGTTAACACGGTCTTTAAAAATTCACCAATTTTATTTTTTATAAAAAAAGTCATTTTTTTTGTCTCTATAAAACTTTTATGCACATAATTTTAATTTTAATTCTAAAAAAAGTCATTTTTATTTTTTATCATATGTATTTTTTACCTCTCTTAAAAATATAACAGATTTGTCAAAATAAAAAATATATATAACAGATTTTGATTTTTGTTTATAAAAATATAAAATAGGATGTTTTTGTCCTAAAATCTACTATTTTTAGGGACTTTGGTACATAAAATTTTGGGAGGACAAAAATATGCCATTTTTATTTTTAAGAACTAAAATCAAAATTTGATTTATTTTTAGGGAAAAAAAATATTTAATTATTCCTCTATTTAATTTGGTCTTTGTCAATAAAATCCCTTTTATTCATTTTAAAATTAAGTTAATGAAGTCCCTATGAGCTTAGCTCGGTTGATAGGGACATAACGTTATAAACGCAGGAGTTGGAGTTCGAATCCGGATACTCCAATTATCCACCTTTAAGATAAAATTTCTAGTCATTAGACTACTTGACAAAAAAATTAAGCTATTGAACATTTCGTTATAAGAATTATGTTACAAACGTTTTGGTCCAGTATTGACCCAACCCACCAATTCTGGTTGCAAACAAAAAAAAAGGAAAAGAGAGAGAATAAAATCACATGTTGCCAAGTTTACTTAAGCATGTGTACCAGTATAACTTGACTATCAGGTTGTGAACTTTTAATCCCTACCATTCACATAAATATATTAAATCAATGGACACAAAGCCAATTGGTCCAAGATGGACAAATGAATTTGTTGGCCCAAATTATACGGACCCTGCCTTATATTACTCTTATACAATACAATCTCACAAACAAACGAATTTAACGTTCTTCAACCCACTCTTAGATTCTTCTTCTTCCTCCCTTCCCCTCTTGCTCTCAAATTTTCAAATTTTTGCTCTCAAATTTTCAATCATTCCTATCGCTCTCGAAATGATATCATCAAGAATAACAAAAAATCTGGATACAGAAACCTTTTATTTCCTCTCCCACAAAGTACGCGAGTTCTGAAAACCCTAACTACCCAAATCGATTTCTGTTCCGATCCACTCTCATGAAGCCTTCTCGCGATGTCTGTTCTGGAAACTTGATCCACTCTCATGAAACCTTCTCGCGATGTCTGTTCTGAAACCTTTTACTACCCAAATCGATTTCTGTTCCAATCAATCGCGATGACAGCGTTGTTGTTTTCCCTAATTTTTAGATTTCGAAACCCTAATTTAAAATTTCAATTCTTGAAAATTTCTCCTAACTTTCTTTCATCCATTTCTTCAAAATTTTAATTTTTAGATTTTGAAACCCTAATTTTTACTTTGGGTTTGATTTGTTTTTGTTTTAGGCGCCGGAGACGACGTGGCAGCATCATTTGTATGGAGAGATCAACATGTGGCTGCGGCGGCGGCGTTTCCTGCCCAAGGTGGTCGTGCTTCCTGCCCAAGGTGGTCGTGCGGCTTCCATAGAAACTGGAACCAAGCTCTATATATCTAATTTGGATCATGGTGTTTCCAATGATGATATAAAGGTATTTAATCTCTTTTTTGTATGTTTTATTACTAGTAATATAAATGTCTCACTTACAGGAGCTATCATGGGACTCTATTAAAGGCTTGGCTTTACAATGTTAGACTATTTTTATGCAATAATCTCAATTTGTGAAACCTTTCTTTTCCGCAGATATATCTATAAATGCTGAAAATCTTTGCATGATAAGTTTTGAGATGGTAAGCCTTTTTTTGACAAATGAGATGTTATTCCTTAAGTTTACTCGGTTTTAGGATTTGGAGAATTTCGTGGTGCTAATTAAATGCACGCTTCTGATCCAGGTCAGGATAAACTAGAGGTTCAACGAGAACATAAATATGAGGTAAACTTCTCTGACTAGCATGGCTATCTAAAATATCCGGAAAGATCTTCTAGGCCAACCGCTTCAGCTACTCTCAGGTGTTGATATTATTGGGTGATGCAAGCAGTGCACTTGGACATATGAACAAAGGTGTAGCTGCATTGTCTATGGATAAGTTCATTCAAAGTCGACAGAGACAGGTTGTCTGTTCTTTTCTCGTGCTTTAAATTTTGAAAGCCACATTGATATTACCACCAGACCTAAAATTTAAAGCTTTTGAGTAGTACTTTCCCCACATAATTTTTTCCTTAATCTCATTTTGAGTTTTAAAAAATCTCAGGTCATGTTTAGTGATTTGATAGGATGCTGTCATGTTGATACACATGTTTAATATAACTTTGTGTGACAGGAAAACAAATGTGTGGAGGATTTTGGTGACGTTGTTAGAGAGTGAGGTGGAGCATTAATTATGTTAGGCACCTTTCTTAATCCCAGATCAAAGGTTTGTCTATTTTTAATTATGTTAGGCACCTTTCTTATTAAACCACACAGTTCATTTTACTGCACTTTTGTGTTGGATACTGTTAAAGGACAATGCTAATGATACTAAGAATGATGCACAATAGAAATTGTTTGTTGATTTAGAGTTTTGGATGTATGATGATGTGTGGTTGAGTAAACGTGTATCATAAAACTTTCGAAGCAGGTTATAGTAGATTGGTCCCTAAGGTAGCTTAACCTATTGCAGAATCCATAAAAGATGGAGCTTAATATCCTATTGGGTTCTGACTAACTGTTAACATCTAACTTCAATATGTTTTTGGCTGATGTGGTTATTTGTTTATCTTTCGTGTACAATGCAGAAAATGTTATCTGGCATAAGTCAACGTCATGATGTTCCAGGTTTGTACATGCTTTTAGTCCTAACTAGTCATAATGGATTTTCTCTAACGCTGTTGTTCTCATCTGCTGTTATTGACCATAAATTGTTTTCTTCATCATGATTTTATATACTTTTTAATCAGACATTTGAGTTTCGACTTCCTTTTGGTTTCAATCTCTTACATTCCTCCTTTTATTTTAATCCATCTCTCATCTAATTATCTCTGACCTTACTTTTTCTTCGCACGTCTGAAATGCTCCTCCTCATACGTGAAGATGAGAATAATGTGCTGCTTGCCGTCACCGACGAAGGTAACGACGACCCAAACCTTTTTTCCCCCCTGTTGCTTTCTTTTGTCCCCAATTGCTATTTTTAAAGCCTTTTTACGTTGTCCATATGGTTATGCTAAAAGTTATATCATTTTATTGATTTGCTTTCTACTCTCACTTGAAACCTAATTTCTTAATTGTTGCAAAGGGTAAAAGGAAACGGGAAGATAGAGCATGGTCGAGATTTCCCAAAAATTATAATAGATAGAATTTGTTATCGAATAATCAGGTGAGTATATCCAAACAAACCCATTCATTCTTTTTAATTGAATATTTTCTAATGTTGTCTCCTAATTAATATTCACCTTTTTTTAATTATGAATTTGGGGATCTTTGATTTTGTTTTTATGAAATATAGTGACTAAACCCGTTCCTGGGAGTCAAGGAGAGCATGGTGTTATTGGAACGGCGAGAAGAATTCCTTTAAAAGATATTGCTAACGGTAATGAATCAATTTAAATGCAATTCTGTATAGTAGTGTAATCATTATTAATTGAAATACACTTCTGCAACTGCTATTTCAACCTGCTGTAGTGATTTTGGACGTACCTTTTTTTTTTTTGCAGCATGAAGTGTGTTGGTTGTGTCTGTTTTATAGCAATTGTGCTTTGAACCAAATATGCCCTGTTTTTGCAGCATCGTTATTTTTCACTATCAGAATATAATTATTAGCCTTCTATGGAAGAAATTGAGTTAGAGTTTTTGAATTTGATTTTGTATATCTGCAGTTGGTTCTTCATCTTTAAAAAAAACAGCAAAATCATCAGCAACAACAAGTTCGTTGAAGGCAGGGAAATATACAGTACGTAATGGTACATTTATTAATCGCGCAAGATGTTCACTAAGAGCTTCGTTTAGGCGGAATGTGGAATCTATCAAACCACGTCATATTGCATTCCAAGGTAATTATGTTTGAATATGCTATTGGTTTATTAAAAACATAACTAAACAGAATGGTACTGATTATATCATTAAAAATATTTGTACCCTGTTTAAAAAACCACCAGCTGCTATATTAGATGCAATATCGGCTCTTATGACTATGATTTAGTTGTTTATAATAACTTTTCCTATCAGACATAACCAGCAGATAGGAAATATAAGTTCTTTATTGAAACATATAATTGTAAATATAAGTTTTTAACCTGTCTTCTTTAAGTATCCTTTTTTTTTTATAACAATAACATTTTTATCGCACAGATGTCGTCGATATTACATTGATTAATCATCATGACGAGAACCAAATGATATGCGCAAATAATGCTGAAGAATCAGATATACCGTCTAATTCGGGTTTTCTTATTCAGATATATCCGCTTTCTTATTAACAGATACTTCTTATTCAGTCTAATTTAGTTTTTTTTTTTAAATTTTTTCATTTATCTTTTTGATTCTAACACAATCAAATTTGTAACTTTCTATCTCTCTTTCTCCGATGTATAATAAAAATCAAATTAATCAGTATATCTTCACTTTATTTGTTTCTGATTATGATGATGTGTTGCTTATAAATCTCCAATCAAGGTCTTTTTTATGAATGATTCTTTTCAATTCAACTAGTTTGTTTGTGTATTTGTCTGTTTGTTGCTTCTCATATTCCCTAACTAACTAACTAACAACATTCCACATTACTCATTCAACAACAGTGCTGCTGCAAACATGGCCAACCAACCTAACTTTGCCCGGGATACTTGGAAAGGTACTTTATGATTGTTTTTTGTGTGCGAAGAAATCTTATTATCGACTATTTACTTGTTTGTGCCACAACATAACCTAACCATACAATGATTCTCAGATACAGATGACTGGAAACGATAAAGACCAGAGATAAATGGCCACTTCTGATTACTTTTAGGGCCGATCCTGATCTCGAACTTAAATTGAAAAATATCATCATACAACAACTAGACATGCTGCTAGTGATGTTTCTGGACTTGCTGTCAAATGGTACATATATCTTTTTACCAACGAACCAATATCATATTATCAAACCACTCTCCACATTACAGATTAAGTGTTGTTTTAATTCTTTTTGTTATAATTTGCAGCCTTGCTCCGTTAGTCAGGAAGATGAATGAGCCTTGCACCGTTAGTCATCATGCCTATTGAAATGGTTGAGTTTATATGCTTTGCATATTAACTTATCTCTTTGTTTAAAACTTGTTGTCCAGAATCACTTTGGTGTTTTGTTCTCAATCCTTTATGCTTTCAACACCTTATTTTATATGTTTTCCTAGTTCTCTGTTCCTTGTATTACCCATTTCTTAACATGATATTGAGAACATGCGTATGGTTATTGAGCTTTACCCTTTTTGCTAATTTAATTTATATATTGTTATGTGGTTTAGTTATAGTTTGCTGTTAAGTTCGCAGTAGCTTTATCAACACATTTAACAAGTTTTTATTGCTAGTTTGTGACTATTCTTTAGTTTTCATGCCTTTACTTATGCTATGTGTTTTGTATGTTATAGTTTCAGATGACAATGGAAGTTACACAGATCCAATTAAATGCCCAAGTAGTGGATGGTGCTGTGAGGAAACAAGCTGAAGATAACTTGAAACAATTCCAGGTTTGTTTTTCAGTTTATATTTTTGGACGGCTCTTGGCAATTTCTATTGGGAACACAGTAAGATGTTAAATCCTGCTCAGGGTTTTTTATGTTTACTTATTATTAACTATTTTTTATTTAAATTTGTTGTGAAGTATACACTATGTATATGCACCTTTTAGCTGATTGTCAAGCACAAAACCCATGCTTTTATACATATACACAAGATAGATTTTATACTTAGCTAAACAAGGGTGTTTTGTTGTATTTTAAAATGGTCATGCTACTAGGACAGATAACTTGCTGATGTAAAAACTTGCCGCTGGCATTCTCATTCCTATAAAATGAATTTATAGTAGTTAAAGCCAATTTTCAAGACAGCATTCTTTCAAAGTTCAAAGCTTTTTTGTTATTTGAAAAGTTGTATTTATATTCATTTTTGTCTGCTTGGAACATTTGTCTCATCTGCAGATACCAGCAGCAGCGAAGACACAATGATGGTACTGAAGATGCTGGCCTTGTTGGTCATATATTCATCTACATGAGGTTTTTTTTCTTTCTTTTTTCTTTTCATGACATGTTAACTAGTACAATTTTAAATTTTATAATCTGTCTATCATTGAACCATCAATTAGTAACCTATTCCCCCTATGAGAAAATTTTCATATAAGGAGATCCATGATCATTGTTTGGCTTTGGTTGTTTTTCTAGTTCAAATTTTGGCGTTCCTCTGGTGGTCTATTCCAAAGGAAAAACTATCAATGTGAAGGAGGTGCTAGCTGCTGGTCCTCGGCCTCAACCTATAATGGAAACAGTTTTAATTACTCTGATGCATGTTGGATTACATAGTGAGAAGGTGGAGTTAGAGGTAATCTTATTGATGCGTCATATATATATATATTTTTTTTTGTTTACTTTTAAAGTGCTTTGATCCATTCTTGTACCTCTGTCTAGTGTTATTCTAGTGTATGATACAAAATAGTCAAGTTTGCTTTTTATTTAGTAGTGCCGTTTGTTTCCTTTCTGATTCTGGATGCCTTTTTTCAGGCTGTTTTTATGATATGCGTGGTTTCTGCTGTTGATTCTTGTCAATGGTAAACAATATTTCCGTGTCATTTTAAGAAGCTTCCCTTTAGTGTCTTATCTTCCGTAACGTGTTTTAGAGAATTGGTCTGCACTGTACTTGACGATCTTTCTAAGGAGCTTCAGTATATGACTAGAACGAAGGTAATTGTTTTTTATGTCTTTGTTTAAATTTTGACCTTGTGCAATATCTATTTGATTGTAGTTTGGTACTACCAAATGTCTTTGTTTATTTATAGTTAGATGCAAATTTAATTGTAATTTTGTTTTTTATAGAACCCATTTTTATTATAGAAAATTTTATTGGCAGATGCTTATTTGCTCTATTATGATCTCGGACAATAACTTGATTTTCATGCTTTTGTTCCGTATACATGTTACGAAGTATTGAGTGAGATTTACTGCAAGGTAATAGCTCAACTTTGCTTCTAGTACTGCTCTAATAAAAAGTCTGTTAGTTGCAAAGGCGATCTGCGATCCTTAAATATAGGACATGAACAAGCTGCGAGAGATATTTTGAATTCCATTTGTAATTTGATAAAAAATTTATGCTTCCGATTTGAAGAATTGAAAATCGTTTTATTTCTAAATTTTTAAAATTAGAAAATATTTTCTAAACACTATTTTCAAACCAGCGATTAGGGAAAGAGAGGGAGAGATAAGGCGAGGACGACCGGAAATGTCTTTGGTTTACAATAGAGGCTATTTGTGTGGATGCGAGTTGGTGACTGCAGTTGGAAAGAGAGAAATGTCCTGCTACCATCAAAGGGTGAAATACACTCTGTGGTGTGAGACATTAGGTATTGTGCCTTATGAGAATGTTGACATGGTAAGATGAAGTGTGGTCATGCTGACAGGGATCATGTCCTTGCAGAGTGGCAATTGGTGGAGATGGTAGCTGCGTGTGATGGTGTGTTCAGATCTTATTCTCGACGAAGGAGATGGAAGATAGATGTGTTGCAGATCTTGTGATGGAGGGCTGCTGATCTGGTTGTAGATCTTGTGGATGGCTGCCGATCTGGTTGGAGATCTTGTGAAAGAAGGATGCGGTTAGAGAAGAGAAGAAGAGATTGCGTGTTATGATGCAATAATTTTAGTTTCGTACTCTATTTTGTTCGTTGAATGTCTTCCAAGAATGCAATAATTTTTGCTTTTGCTAGTGTTATATTTCTTGTCCTCGTCTATAAGTTTTCACTTTTCACCTTTTTGTTCCTTTTTCCAGGTGTCCTGGACATTTTTATCATGTACGGTGCATATACAACTACCAGCTCTATCACGGATTTTTCTAAGATTTCTTTGGTTTAGCCTTGCTTTAGTTTTGTAACTTTCCTTTATGTGTATATTTGCCCAAAATAATGATTTTTATCTTATATCTTCAGGTTTTTGTTGTTTTTTATTGATGTGTTGATGATGTTTACATTTACAACTCTTTGTTATGATGGCAGAAAAGCACTCCAGGAAGAGAGTAAAAGCGATTCAAATTCGGTTATTTTCAGATTTTATGTTATTGTTGTCGGGATTTATGCCGATGTCCAGTTTTTCATTAGTTTCCTCATGCAGATTCCTGCATTGTCATCTTCTGACAAACCAATGTGATCGTTGGCCTCTCATTCGCTTTTTGAAGTGGCCGCGCCAGGTTTTGTGTCTTCATTTGCACTTGTTTTTGTAATTGTATTATCGATGAATTCATCTTATTTTGTATGTTCAATATCTTTTGTGGTTATGCTGAATGCCGATATCGGTTTTTATATTGACTAATGAAGGAACGACATTATGTTGGACGGGGAATGTATGAAAGGAGTTTCGATTTCATAAAGTATGCACTGGATATTGTCTTGTATAATTTTTCTTTACTTATAATACATGTAGAAGTACTAAGATATTTGCTTCCATTTCCAATACATTTTTGTGAGAAGTTTAGGGGCTTTAGTTTTTTTAATTAGAAGCGAGTACTATAAGAGAGACTCCTCTTTGTGAGGGACTGTATCCTGTGTTTTTCCCAGTTTAATTTAGAAATATATAATTAAAACTACCTTATTTGTGTGATTTTTTTTTATTAAGATACACCTTGTTGCTTTTCTCAGGTATATGCTGTTTTGGCTTGTCATTTTGAGTGCAAAATTTTTATTTGCTTACTTTCTTCAGGTACGTGACATACTCATAGTTGCCTCCAAATTGGAATTATACTGGTAGAACTGGTATCTAAATTAATTAAATATACTGAATTTACTAGAATATTTTAGATAATAAATCTTGAAGCACTGTTCCGAAGAGCAGTGATTACATATAATGCAGTAGCAGTTCTTCCTCTGGCCAAAACTGACAGATTCATTTTCTGACGTAACAATTACAGAAGTTACACACAAATGACAGGAATTTGAGAGCCCGTCCTCTCCCTAACCAACCGGTTTATACCAAATAATGCCTCAATTAAAACAACAAACTACTATTTATAGAGTTACACACACACTAACAAAAACATAACTGACATAATTAAAATAACTTCTCCTAATAATATAATAACTGCCATTAATTACATAATAAATACGTAATAATATTTACTAATAAGTGGTCTAACGTATGCATCTGTTTGTTCTTGTGTGCCTATGTGTGGGTGAGTGGATAATATTGCTTGTACCTACTGTGCGTATGCTTATATGCTTGTACACTTGAATGTTTTATTTTTGAGGTTTTCAGATCAAGCCACTTGTGAAACCAACAAGGGACATAATAAAAGAGAAAAACTTAGTTTACTCTTGTCATGATTTTGTATCTAAAAGTAAGCGGTGGTCTGTTTAAGTTTGTGGTTATGTCTTTTTGTTTCCTGTTGATGCTATTGGCTACTAAAGTGCCTTTATTTTTGCTGATAATCTCAATGCTTTGACAATTGTTAGCATATGGTCTCAAGTGGTTTTCGTAAGTGCATCACTGTTTTGCCTTTTTACCCCCTTGTATGCTTTAGTTCTACTTTTTTCGTTAATGATAGCTTTCTTCTCTCGTGGGGATGAAATTGTCATTCAAGAGGTTGTTGAAGTTTGGTATGAACTATGAAGTAGCACAGATATTAATGTGATATTTATGTACGGTATCATTTATGAAGCCTTCTAGCATTTTATGTTTATGTTCATTTGCACTCAAAACAAGCTTTTCTGCTGAAAGCTATATCTTGAAAAACATGTTTAGCTCTTGTAAGTTGTAACTCAAATACTCAAATAAATATATTATTTTAGGAGGTATTGAACTAATATTGAGTTGGAACATTTTCAGTACTGATGGTTGTTTTTGTTATTGATTTATCTCATCCTTTTCACCTTGACTGTTTCTATTGTGCAGGAGAATGAGGATAGATATATTATACTACCTAGGAGATGCTGCTCTGTTTTCCTATTAATATAAATAAAATACTTTACATTTTTTTTTTTTTTAGCGTTTATAATATAGCTCCATTACTAAGATTTTGCATCTACAAACGGTTCCCCCCGAGAGCCCCTTGATTGATTATTTGGCTTTCGTCAGGCTCACAACGGTAAATAAGCGATTCGCGGGAGGCCACCTGTGTCCATTGTTTTATATTTTAGTTTATTATTATAATTTTATTATGTTGGCATGTTTGATTTTGATTTTAGGAAATTCAACGTCTTTTTCCCAGAAAGTTGCGCTCAAGATGGCTTGTACCTTACACTGTTAGTCAAGTCTTTCTTCATGGAGCACTTGAAGCTTCTAAAGAAGATGGCACCACTTTCATAGTTAATGGACAACATGCAAAACATTACGAGGAAGGGTTGCTCCAAGTGAGATATGTCGTTTGCCTCAGTGATTGAAAGCTTTCTCAGGGAAGTCACTGTTACTCTCTCACTTATTTACTTCTGTGCCTGGTTGAATATTTGACATTGAAGACCATGCTCTGAACTAGCACAGTGTGCTATGTTGACTATCTTTTTGTAAACTATCTTCTAAATGTGAGATTTGAGCCTCTATAAGGGGATACATTCTAGAACTTGTCTTGTGTTCCACTGAAATTGAAATGCATAAAATTGCAGGGTAAGGGGACATATAAGAATGATAAGGCTGGATTGACACTTGCTGATCTTGCTTACCGACGTGCAAAAGCAGTGAAGAATCATCAAAAGAAATCTAATAAATCTAATCCTTTGCCAAAACCTTCCTCTTCCAGGCTAGAGGAAATGCGGGAGCTATTCCAGAGTGACGTGAAGGATAAAAAGCCGAAACGGAGAGGTTCTTGAACAGGAAAGAAGGCGAAGAAGTCATTGAAAAGCAAGTCAAGGTATCAATTGAAAAATCTATCTCATTTTTGAAACTCTTATCTGATCTTTTTAGGCATCGATAGAAATATTAATTTTGTTCTTGATCAACTCATAAAAATGTCTTTTGTTTCTGTTCTGTAATTAATGTGGAGTTGTGGTCTGAGGCTTTCAATCGGGCAACTTAACAAATAATGATATAATCCTTTTCATTTTCTTGGTGCTAATAAAATGTCTAAATATTTTTTACTTAATATCTTCCTCTAAATAGAAAGCAGAACATATCAGTTAATAAATTTGTGATATTTTCTTTCTTTTCCAGTGTAAGAAAATATGGTTTATCCTTTAATTCACTTCCATAACTCTCATTATACGGTGACTGAGATACTACATTTAACAGTGAGATTCATCCCATTCCCATTATATTTTAATTTTTTTTACCATTTTCATGTGGAAAATTGACATAAATTCTATTGCATTTCAATCTTCTAACTTTACTTTGTTTTCATTTTTTTTCTTCCAGAAAAGTGGTTTCTTTTATCAATCACAAGTTTCATAACACTGGCAGGGTTGCAATGCATGTCTCATATAATTTTTGTAATGCCAATATTTCTTTTCAGTAAACTTTCACTTTATTGTCTATGGCTTTGTTCTCAAATTGAGAACCCAAAATCTACACTACTCACTAACTCAAGTTGTTTTGCATATTATGTTGTCTATGGTTTACAATGTTTGATCTACTTCTACTATATTTTAAACGTATACGGAACAAAAAATATTTTTGAATTGTGTGGGAGATGATTTTGAACCAGTTATGTTGAATTGTGGCTACCATATTAATTTAAGAGGAGATACTTGGAATTTTACACAGAACTTAGAGTTAATTTATCTCGTTCTTTTTGCAGCTGTAACCAGTGCTGCCATGCTGATTGGTTGCAGTTCCCAGGAATTAATAACGGCATTATCTACCCATAAAATCCAACCTTGCGAGCGAGGACACTGTTGCCACAAGTTTGACATTATTGCAGGTTTGTTTATTACTCAAACACGTCCGTTCAATTTTTTGTGGCTCTAAATGCTCTATATTCAGTATGTTTATCTATCTATATTTTTCACATTCTATTCTCAGGCAATTGAAACAAGAGATACAATTGCCAAATTTATTTATGCAAGCTTGTTTGAATGGCTTGTACAACAAGTTAACAAATCACTTGCAGTGGGTGAAAACCATACAGAGAAATTCATTAGTATCCTTGCTTTTTATGTGTTTCAGCCATTCCAGGTATTCAATTTGTATTAATTTGCTAACATGGAGATAAGAGACTCTTGAAGTAAACAAATTGTGTGCATTTTTTGGAACAATGAAAATGCCAAAAAGAATTCATTATTTCCAGAAATAAATCATTCCTACTTAACATTTTATCTTCTTTCCATCACAATGGTACACTTCAAGAGTCCCACATCTTATTAGCAAGTTAAAATGAACACATATTTTGAAAATGCAAATAGAAAATGTTTTCATTAAGTCAACGGGGCCTTAAATTTTCTGTTTCAAAAGAAATATTTTCATTGCTTTCATGATAATGATATCAATACAGTATAGCATATTTAATCATGTAGGTACTCGTATGATAACATTGTTTTTCCTCGTCATTCCCCTAAAACTCTACACCCTTCACTAAACCCTCACTTTCATACTTGCTCATGCTTGTACCTACTGTGCATATGCTTAACATGCTTGTACACTTGAATGTTTTATTTTTGAGGTTTTCAGATCAAGCCACTTGTGAAAGTCACTGTTACTCTCTCTCACTTATTTACTTCTGTGCCTGGTTGAATATTTTACATTGAAGACCATGCTCTGAACTAGTGTGGGGGAGGATATTTATCTTGGTACATCACTTCTGCTAGTTCTTGTTGATTGAATTTTCTGGCTTGTTTTAATTAAGTTATAATAGAGATTATATCTTTGAGGGACCCTTGAAAATTTTATTTAACAGACTTGTTCAATGTTGATAATGGGGTTGTCTCAATGTGCTATGTTGACTATCTTTTTGTAAACTAACTTCTAAATGTGAGATTTGGGCCTCTATAAGGGGATACATTCTAGAACTTGTCTTGTGTTCCACTGAAATTGAAATGCATAAAATCGCAGGGTAAGGGGACATATAAGAATGATAAGGCTGGATTGACACTTGCTGATCTTGCTTACCGACGTGCAAAAGCAGTAAAGGCCACTAAGAGGGCACTAGACTCTGGCAAGATTGTGAAGAATCATCAAAAGAAATCTAATAAATCTAATCCTTTGCCAAAACCTTCCTCTTCCAGGCTAGAGGAAATGCGGGAGCTATTCCAGACTGACGTGAAGGATAAAAAGCCGAAATGGAGAGGTTCTTGAACAGGAAAGAAGGCGAAGAAGTCATTGAAAAGCAAGTCAAGGTATCAATTGAAAAATCTATCTCATTTTTGAAACTCTTATCTGATCTTTTTAGGCATCGGTAGAAATATTAATTTCATTCTTGATCAACTCAAAAATGTCTTTTGTTTCTGTTCTGTGATTAATGTGGAGTTGTGGTCTGAGGCTTTCAATCGGGCAACTTAACAAATAATGATATAATCCTTTTCATTTTCTTGGTGCTAAGAAAATGTCTAAATATTTTTTACTTAATATTTTCCTCTAAATAGAAAGTAAAACATATCAGTTAATAAATTTGTGATATTTTCTTTCTCTTCCGGTGTAAGAAAATATGGTTTATCCTTTAATTCACTTCCATAACTCTCATTATACGGTGATCTGAGATACTACATTTAACAGTGAGATTCATCCCATTCCCATTATATTTTAATTTTTTTACCATTTTCATGTGGAAAATTGACATAAATTCTATTGCATTTCAATATTCTAACTTTACTTTTTTTTCATTTTTTTTTCTCCAGAAAAGTGGTTTCTTTTATCAATTATAAGTTTCATAACACTGGCAGGGTTGCAATGCATGTCTCATAATTTTTGTAATGCCAATATTTCTTTTCAGTAAACTTTCACTTTATTGTCTATGGCTTTGTTCTCAAATTGAGAACCCAAAATCTTCACTACTCACTAACTCAATGTTTGATCTACTTCTACTATATTTTAAACGTATACGGAACAAAAAATATTTTTGAATTGTGTGGGAGATGATTTTGAACCAGTTACATTGAATTGTGGCTACCATATTAATTTAAGAGGAGATACTTGGAATTTTACACAGAACTTAGAGTTAATTTATCTCGTTCTTTTTGCAGCTGTAACCAGTGCTGCCATGCTGATGGGTTGCAGTTCCCAGGAATTAATAACGGCATTATCTACCCATAAAATCCAACCTTGCGAGCGAGGACACTGTTGCCACAAGTTTGACATTATTGCAGGTTTGTTTTTTACTCTAACACGTCCGTTCAATTTTTTGTGGCTCTAAATGCTCTATATTCAGTATGTTTATCTATCTATCTATCTTTTTCACATCCTATTCTCAGGCAATTGAAACAAGAGATACAATTGCCAAATTTATTTATGCAAGCTTGTTTGAATGGCTTGTACAACAAGTTAACAAGTCACTTGCACTGGGTGAAAACCATACAGAGAAATTCATTAGTATCCTTGCTTTTTATGGGTTTCAGCCATTCCAGGTATTCAATTTGTATTAATTTGCTAACATGGAGATAAGAGACTGTTGAAGTAAACAAATTGTGTGCATTTTTTGGAACAATGAAAATGCCAAAAAGAATTCATTATTTCCAGAAATAAATCATTCCTACTTAACATTTTATCTTCATTCCATCACAATGGTTCACTTCAAGAGTCCCACATCTTATTAGCAAGTTAAAATGAACACGTATTTTGAAAATGCAAATAGAAAATGTTTTCATTAAGTCAACGGGTTCTTAAATTCTGTTTCAAAAGAAATATTTTCATTGCTTTCATGATAATGATATCAATACAGTATAGCATATTTAATCATGTAGGTACTCGTATGATAACATTGTTTTTCCTCGTTATTCCCCTAAAACTCTACACCCTTCACTAAACCCTCACTTTCATACTTGCTCTTGCCACCACATCGCCTTCATTGCATGAACTGACTTGATGATTCCCTCTCAAAAGGTATTCAACATGATTCGTTGTGTGTGACAGACTTGATAATTCCTTCTCATAATATGTAGGTATGTTCTTCGAACTTCTTTGGTTTTTTTTTGGATTCTATTTTCTTTTTAATTATTTTCAATATTTCTCATCTGGGTTTCCAATTTCAATTCTTAGCTATTCTTCTTTCAATTTTATTTTCTTGCCATTTATTATTAGGATTTACTGTTTTTGGTTAATCTTTTGGTAGTTCATTATATAATTGATGATTTTGTGCCGTTTATTTAACACAATGATTTTGACTTTGTTGGTGATGTCTTTTGAATGATGAGAACTGATTTTGAAAGGATTTGTTATACTAAAGTTGTTTTGGACAAGAAATGGTTTTCTGAATTTTAATCAACTAGATGGTTGTGTGTAACATGTAGTCCACTTTACATGGTAGAAGTTTTTTTTTTGTTCTTGTTTTTTTTTTTTTTAGAGTTTCTCGTTTCTAATTACTACACCCCATTTTATAAAACTTTAGCTAAATGGGTTCTTCGGCTAAAATTACAACTCCATTATTTTTTGTGTGTTTTATGATTTGGTCAATTAATATGGTCCTTTGTCATGAGTCACAATTACACATTTCCACTTAGAGAAACGATCAAAATACTCTTCAAGAGTGATATATGAGGAATATACTATATGTGCATCTGATAATTTTTTTGTTCTATATATGTTTGCTGTCATCTATTATATTTATGTTTTTAATCTATAAATATATCTATAACTAGAATACATGGTTTTCACATACCCTATTTTCTTTTATTTAACTGCAATCACACACGGTTTCTGAAATGTTATCCCCTTCCACTGTCCCTTTCTCAATCTCTCTCCCCTTCACTTCTCACAGAAATGCATTCTTATTCAAACCACACAACAAATGAAATAAATGATGGGAAGGAAATAGAAAACATAGAAATGTGGTTTTTTATTTTGTCAATTACATAAATTGTCTTTATGATGGGAAAGAAGGAATTACGTAGTATGTCGGAAGAGACTTGAAGAGGGAAGGGAATTACATAGGGCAGTATTAACATGGCGTTTTTTGTTTTGTTTTTGACATCATCAGTTGAAGCAAAGGTGATTTTCAATTTGTGTTTTGAACCGTCGATCACATAAGAAAGATCACTCACGCAGTCATGCTGCAAAGGTTTGCGGCACTCTGTAAACTTCTATTGTTTCCTCTTCTTTTGCTATCTCTCTGAACTCATTTTTATATTTGCTATTTTCACTTCCTAAATTCATTATGATTTCTATTGATCACTGTTTTTTCTCCCTTATGATTTTTCACCCGTTTGGTGAATTTTATGAAGTTTAAAAAGTTTTATAATTTCTATTGATCACTTTTTGAAAAGTTTAAAATGTCTATTTATGTCAAATTTGATGAAAAAAAGATTGTAAATACCTCTTGGTGAATTTTATGAAGTTTAAAAAGTTTTACAATTTTTATTGATCACTTTTTGAAAAGTTTAAAATGTCTATTTATGTCAAAATTGATGGAAAAAAATTGTAAATAGAAGCCATTGTTTGTGGTTGCATCTTTCTTTTGGCATATGTTCGACGTGAAAGGATGAATGAGTCTTATAATTTTGATGTTTTGAATTCAAACTGTGATTTAGAAAGTGAAATGCATAAATGAAGGGGCCATATGGTGCAAAAGAGTGTAACCGCAACAACTCAAAAATACGAGGAAGTTCCATGGTTGGCCTAAGCGAAAATGGAAGAGAAAGTGCCCTCTCTCTGCTGCCAAATAGGTTTCCTCTTCTCTGTTACTTTTATTGTTCTTACTTTCTTCTAACTTGAATTGCTTTTTCAAAATTTCAATCAGGTTATTTTGCTTACAAACACACAATTTACACACTTATTATGTTTGGGTTCCATTTTTTATGTTTTTGAAATTTTTATTTAATTATTAGGCTAAAACTGGATGATGTCTTTGGGGCTCCAAAGTAACCTCATTAATGATAACACAGGTCAGTTATTATTCAATCGATCAAAGATTTTTCATTTCATTCTTAGAAGCATTAAAAGTTTCAAACTTTGGAATAAGTTATTGTTTTGATCAAATTTTCATTGGTGGGTCAGTTTGTGTTATTTTGGGTTTTTTGTTTAAATTTGGTAATTAGGTTTTTGAAATTTATTTACTAATTGATTTATTGTTACAAACCGTCTTTTGTAGCTTCAGATTCAATCTTCGTTGAGATTCAATGAAGCTTCAAATTCAATCTTCCTTGAAATCCAGGTTCAGTTGAAACCCCACTACATAGCTAGCTTATTGTATGGTAACTCTAATTTGAGTGATAGAATAGAATGAAATAATATCAAACAAGAAGTTCTTGATATGATTAAAATAACCTTATAAAATATGTTGATTATTGTTGGTGGTAATAGGAACGTTAAAACTTAGAAGTTGCTCAATGGAAAATGTAGGGTAATTTACAGGGTTGTTAAGCATTAGCTGGATTGACTTTTATTTTTATGTTGAGCATTAGCTTAGATGTATGTGCATGGAATTCTTCACTCTGATATGTGGGGTGTGACACCCTCCAATTTGTGGGACTGGGGTGTACTTCGGGAGATGATATCAAAGATAGGTGTAAGAAATTCACTTCGTGATGCCCCTATGCCAACTGCATTTAACAGTCAAATTCTAGGCAACAATTTGTGTTTTGTACCATATACTTTTAATATATGACTATGATGCTCCTATTAATTTTCATCACTGAACTGCTTCAGCCTTATGTAAACTCACAACGGATTAAAAGAGTAAAAATATCAATCACAAATGTAGAGTCCCACAACCTCAATATACTAACTTCAATCTAAATTGAAACCTCTTAATCTAAATCTTGTTGCATTAAAATGCTTACAGTTGAAAATGACAGCTAGCATTATTTTCTGATTAAATTAGGATTTAATGATTATAATCACGTCTTTATTGATTGTATAGTTTATTTCCTAGAATAGGATTGTACTCTGTGTATATATACATCTTATGCATATGGAATAAAAAAAAACTATTCAGCTAATTTCAATTTGGCATCAGAGCGCAAAAAAAAAAAAAAAAAAAAAAAAATATTCCGCTGCTATCTCTCTGTCTCTGAACCCTAGCCACCTTCCTCTTCTCCTCTCCTTTACATTCTTTTCAGTTTCTATACCATGTCTGGAACAGAGATTCATAAAACTGTGGAGAATACTTCCAACACCAAGACATCGTCCATGACACCGTCGACGGTGACCGTTCACGAAACTTCCTCCCCACCAGTTTCTATAAAATTGGATGGGGCTAACTATCGGATCTGGTCCCAAATCATGGAGATGCATATTGCTGGAAGAAAAAAAAAGGGATACATCAATGGAAGGAAGGCTGCTCCAGCAGAGAGCGACCCTAAGTATGATGACTGGGAGTCCGAAGATGCGCTCGTCAAGGGTTGGCTCATAAATTCCATGACAGACAAACTGATGACACACTTCGTCCAATGTGGGACGGCTAAAGATGTCTGGGATGCTGTCAAAAGGAGCTATCTTGATGTCTCAGATTCTTCACAAGTCTATGAACTAATGAAGAAGTCTTTTCAATCCCGTCAAGAAGGTCGTCCACTTTCAGAATATTACAATGAGCTTAATTCAATTTTTCTAGAACTTGATTATCGCAGACCCAATGATATGTCATGTCCAAATGATGTTGAAAAATTGAGGAAACGCACTGCTGACGATCGAGTTTATGTCTTTCTCGCTGGCCTTGATCACAGCCTGGATCACATTAGTAGCCGAATCTTAGCAGCTACTCCTTTGCCAAGTCTTGAAGAAGTCTATTCACAAGTCCGTCGTGAAGAGCAGAGACAACTCACCATGGGAATAGAAGATCGATCAGAAGTATCAGCCCTAGTTGTCCATAAGAACAACTCTCAGGAAACAACTGCTTCTCGGTCTTCTAACTCACTCTCTCGTTTCTGCAATTATTGCAACAAAAATACTCACACTGAGGATATTTGCTGGAAGAAACATGGTTATCCGGAGTGGTACAAACTCAAGCAAGCTGAAAGGAAAAGTAAAAAATCTGCACAGGTTGCTTCGATAGATAATCCAACTTCTGTTTTTCATGTAACTCGGGCATCTCCAAAGGAAGGTAATTCTGGTTTTGCTTTCATTTATGCTGCTACTAACACTTGGGTTATTGATTCAGGGGCAACTGATCACATGACTAGTTATTCTTCTGTGATTGACTCACTAATTCCTTCACCTATTAAGTCTGTCCAGGTTGCTAATGGGACTCCTATGCCGATCTCTGGATCTGGAAATGTCTCACTTTCTTCCTCACTTCCCTTATCCTCAGTTTTACTTGCACCTAACCTCTCTAACAATCTTCTATCCATTAGCAAAATTACCAAAAATCTTAATTGTTCTGTAACCTTTCATTCTTCACATTGTGTATTTCAGGACAATCTTACGAAGATGACGATTGGTGTTGGTAAGGAGAGAGGGGGTCTATATTACTTGGAAGGGGCAGGAGGATTACAACAAAAACCAGATCAAGTTCTTCAAGTGACACAGAAGTCATCTGAGAGATTGAAGCTTCTCTTATGGCATTGTCGATTGGGTCATCCATCATTTTTTTACTTAGAACGTTTGTTCCCTCAGTTGTTCAAAAACGTTCACGTTTCTAGTTTAAAATGTGAACATTGCATTTATGCTAAAAATCATCGTGTACCTTTCAAAATAAGTATTAATAAAAGTCCATTTCCTTTTACCCGTGTCTTTACAGATGTTTGGGGTCCTTTTTCTACTCCTTCAACCTTGGGTTATAGATATTTTGTGTCTTTTATTGATGATTGTACCAGAGTGAGTTGGGTATATTTGCTAAAATCTAAACATGAAGTTTTAGATGTTATTCCAAAATTTTCAAAAATGATAGTAACTCAATTCAACACTCAGGTTAAAGTATTTCATTCTGACAATGGTCGTGAGTTTAAAAATCAGTCTCTTGCTAAGTTTTTTGAAGAAAATGGAATTTTGCACCAGACATCATGCACTTATACACCACAACAGAACGGTACAGCAGAGCGTAAAAACCGACACATTCTTGAGGTGGCTCGGGCATTATGCTTTGCTATGCATGTTCCTAAACGTTTTTGGGCTGATGCAGTCATGACCGCTATTTTTCTAATAAACCGAATGCCTGCACGTGCTATTGACTATCAAACACCTTTCCGAATGTTGTCTCAATTTTACTCTATTCCTTCCGCCTTAAACATTTGTCCTAGAGTTTTTGGTTGTGTTTGCTATATTCATGTTCACTCACACCAGAGGGATAAGCTTGATCCTCGTGCTCTAAAATGTGTCTTTCTTGGTTATTCATCCTCTCAAAAGGGATATAAATGCTACCATCCTCCCACCATGAAATATTTTGTTACCATGGATGTCCAATTTTGTGAACGCGAGTCTTATTTCAGTGGAGACGTGTCTCTAAGTCCACTTCAAGGAGAAATTGACAGCAAAGAGGAAGACAAACTATGGCTAGATGAGAAGAAATTTTGGAACTCAGGTAGTCAAGGGGATCCCATAAAGGACACAGTTGATGGTCAGGGGGAGCCCTTGGGAGATATAATTGATGGCCAAGAGGAGCCAGTTGTACATGACATAGTTGATAGTCAAGGGGAACTTGACGAAGAGCTAATTGATGATTTAGAGAAGTTTACAAATTCCCCAGAACCTATAACAACTGAGCTTGAAACTAGTTTAGAGGAAAGGCCAAATAGTCTTTTTAAGAAGTGTTATACAAGGAAGAATAAGGCTGCTCATCCGAATGCCCCTCTCAATGATACAAATACCCCTCTCGATGATACTACTACACCAACGGATGACTCTTCTGAGACTAATCTTGAGGTACATTCTTCTTTGCCCATCTTGTCTTCAGAAATTTCTATTTTAGGTTCACAGGTTAGAAACCAAGATAGGAGATATCCTTCTCGTGACCGTAGACCACCTGAGAGGTTTGGTTTTTTTCCTGAAAATTCTGGTTCTTCAAACTGTGTCTATCCCATTTCTGATTATGTCTCATACCATCGTTTGTCAAAAACTCACCTTTCTTTTGCCTTTCAATTATCATCTATGTCTATTCCTAGTCATTTTCAGGAAGCCCTTGAAAATCCTAAGTGGAAATCTGCTATGGTAGACGAAATGAAGGCTCTTCAGAAGAACTCTACTTGGGAGATGGTCGAGCTTCCGAAAGACAAGAAGACAGTTGGATGTAAGTGGGTTTTCTCAGTTAAGTACAAGTCAGATGGTACAATTGACAGGTACAAGGCCAGATTGGTTGCTAAGGGATATACCCAAACTTACGGAATAGACTACCAAGAAACCTTTGCTCCTGTGGCAAAAATGAGCACTGTTAGAGTCATACTCTCTCTCGCGGTTAATCTAGATTGGCCATTGAGACAACTAGATGTGAAGAATGCCTTTCTACACGGCGATCTCTTGGAAGAGGTATATATGGATCCTCCTCCTGGATTTACACCAAAAGGAGGTAAGGTTTGCAAATTGAAGAAGGCGTTATATGGATTGAAACAATCACCAAGAGCATGGTTTGGGAGATTTAGTCATTCGATGAAGAAGTATGGGTTCAAGCAAGCTATGGCTGACCACACTCTGTTTTACAAAAGAGTTGGTACTGATATTACCCTTCTTATTGTCTATGTTGATGATATGATTGTCACAGGTAGTAACCTCCATGAGATAGGGGAGCTTCGAGACTATTTGGCCAAGGAATTTGAAATGAAGGACTTGGGAGATTTGAAATACTTCCTTGGCATTGAAGTATCTCGTTCTAAGCAAGAACTTTTCCTCTCACAACGGAAGTATACATTAGATCTCTTGGCTGAAACAGGTAACTCGGCTTGTCAACCAGTGGATACACCCATTGAGGTGAATCATGGCTTGAGTATCTATCCAGATCAAATTCCAACAAATAAAGAGAGATATCAAAGAATGGTTGGAAAGTTGATCTATTTGACTCACACAAGACCCGATATATCATATGCGGTCAGTGTTGTGAGTCAATTTATGCATAATCCTAGTGAGCAACACATGAGTGCAGTGAATCGTATCTTGGCCTATCTTAAGTCTTCACCGGGAAAAGGCATACTGTTCTCAAGACATGGTCATTTGGACATTGTTGGTTACACTGATTCAGACTTTGCAGGGTCTAAATTGGATAGAAAATCTACATCAGGTTATTTGTCATTTGTTGGAGGAAATTTAGTTACTTGGAGAAGCAAGAAACAGAAGGTAGTGTCATTATCCAGTGCAGAAGCTGAATATCGTGCTCTTCACCATGCAACTACAGAGCTTACATGGCTTAATATTCTCCTAACTGAACTGGGGTTCGGTTCAGAGAAACCGATGACACTTTTTTGTGATAATACAGCAGCTATTGAGATTGCAAATAATCCAGTGCAACATGATCGAACTAAGCATGTTGAACTGGACAGGAACTACATCAAGGATAACTTGGACACCGGCAAGATAAAGGTTCCTTACATTAAAAGTGCAGATCAGCTAGCTGATATGATGACTCATGCTGTTCCTAGCAGTCCATTTCATTCAGTTTTATCCAAGTTGGGCATGTCTGATATCTATGCACCAACTTGAGGGGGAGAGTTGAAAATGACAGCTAGCATTATTTTCTGATTAAATTAGGATTTAATGATTATAATCACGTCTTTATTGATTGTATAGTTTATTTCCTAGAATAGGATTGTACTCTGTGTATATATACATCTTATGCATATGGAATAAAAAAAAACTATTCAGCTAATTTCAATTCTTACTTCAGTTAATGATCAGAAATTTTGTTTGCTTACACAATGATGTTTTTCTTGTTCACCAAATTGAGAGCTTTTAGCCTTAAGACTTAAGAGGTTTTAACAAGAGTTAGATTAAGCGCTTTTTGCCTAGTTTAGGATTGAGATGAGCTTATTATTATTCGTTTCCTTTGTGTGATCCCTTGGTCGTATCTCAATCCCTTGTTCTGATGCTGCGGAGCTGCAGCCGAAGTTTTATTCACTGCGTAATTTCCGTGTGCTCTGGTGACTAAGGAACGAGATCCCGGGTCGGACGCGCTAAATAACTCATTCTCAGTCTTAGGCAATATTAACAGTCATCAGAGTTTGGTTCCCTGTGTGCTGCGGGGTGTGTTAAGGACCATCTGTTTTAGTGTTTTATCTGCTAAGCTTCAATTTGTAGTGTGGCTGGTTGTAACAGGCTGAATGTTGTTTATCTGTTCTGTCTGTAATGGGGACTGGTAGATGTTGGAAACCTGCATAATTAGCTAATTGTATGTGTAGGGGTTGTTTTGTTCTACCTGTAAACAAAATACTGAGAAGTAATTAACGCCAATAAAATTAAGTCGGTGCATAGTCTTGTTCTCAAAATAATTCCATATGATTTGGTTCTAATATGAATTCTTAGAATTACGAAAGGAAGACAAAGAGAAAGGGAAAAACTATACTCATGTGATTATTAAACTCGGTTCTTAAAGATAAATTCGTTAAGTGCCCTTACTTGGATTTGTAGTGATTTTCCTCCTAAGCTTGAGGTCTGAGACTTCCCTTCTTTACCTTCTCTTCTTCCCTTACGTGCTCTCTCTCTATTCTCACACTGTATTTTTTTGTTTCTTTTTTTCGGTATCTGACACCTCTCTTTGTTTTGTCTATTAAAATTAACTCAGTCTATTATTATTATTAAAACCTAATAATGGAAATTAAAACTATGCTTATCCCTTTCAATGGAAATTAAACTATGTTTATTCCTTTCAATGGAATTTAAAACTATGTTTATTCCTTTCTCATCCCTCCCTCTACCAATTTCCTATCTACATCTCCTACTATGCTCTCACACCTCAGTATATAATTTTCTAGTCCTATTTCTTTTAATTTGTTTTTTCTTCTAATTAGCAACATCGTTATTTTATTTTTATTTATCAATTAATTAATTAATTTCCACACAAAATAATTAAACAAACATCGTCAATCAACACCACACCTAAATAATTAAAATAGAGAAAATCCTAATTTTTGGGGCGTTACAAAAAAGACCAAATTTTTTGCCCTAAGTGTTCCTTATAAAAAGGACCAGAGGGAGTACAAGAGGGGATAGATTATACAATTATAGATTTAATATTTATTATTGTTGAGCATGTCTTATGTGATTAATGTTAAATTAATTCCAACAGGTTTCTCTATAAAATATGAGATTTTCTTTTGTCATTTCAACAGTTTCTCGCATGTCCTACGATTTTTTTTATTCTTCCGCTACTTAAGCAGCGAACATTGTAAAAATGAAAAATTTGACAAAAAAAACACCCTACATGAAATTTAAGATTTTAAACGTCAGCTTAAGTAACGAATGTTATAAAACTGAGAATTTTGAGGGAAAAAAAAACAATGCCTTAACAAGAAATTTTCAAGATTTTAAACGTTAGCTACGTAGCGGGTATATTTCGCTATTTAAGTAGTGGACTGTAGTATTTTGGTAGCCTGATATATGAACATTACCAATTTAATACAAAAAACAAAAATTATAACAAAAACAACTTTAACTAGTTTTGGTATTTCGATCTCCAAAACTATATCAAACATTTTTTGAGTATTTTAATTTTTTGAAAACTATATAACTGTTTGCAAGAAGTGAATAAAATAGCCCTTATTTTTCGGTTTTCCATTCTTCCTTCTTTACTCTGGTATACTTTACTAGTATTAAAATAAGTTCTTGTTTTTGTAGTTGAATTGTTAAAGTAGATAAGAATTTAGAAATAATTTTTTTTTTACAATGGGTTAAAGATCGAGCATAGGACCTCCACTATACTATTCAAACCCCTTATCACTAGACTAAACCTAGTGGTTTAGTAGTAATATGTTTTACATGATACTAATAATGTTTTTCAAATATGAGTAAAAGTCGAATAAAAAAGTTACTATAATTTTTGAGATATATAAGATAGTTGATTTTAATAATTTTTGTCGATAGAGTATGACATGAGAATATGAGACTTTATTCATGCAGTTGCCAACATACTTGATTGATTCCCATAATGAGAAGAAATTGGAACGATATGTAGCAATTTTTTCTTTTCACGAACGATATTAGCTAGATCATTGTGACAATCCATGATTATAAGTAATGTTTATTTAAATGCACATTTATTTATTTTAAAAAGCTTGAAAGAATTATTATTTTAGCTAATTACCATTGAGAAAAAAAATTGGTATTCAATTAACCTTATCTTTTTATTATACCCTATTTTTTTTGCACACATGCACTTTCTCTTTTCAATAAATTTAATATATTATGTACAAAAAATTTTAATATGTTATGTACTAAAAAAATTTTGAAAAAAAACTTTAGTTTTTCAAATATATAACATTAATTAGTTTTATTAAAAAAGATAAGAGCAATTGATAATGAGTATAATTCACAAAATGTAACCTTAAATTATCAAAATGACGAATAAAAAGGAATGAAGGGAGTATTAAATTTATTGAAATAAATTATGTTAAAAATAAATTAAACTACATTATAAAAAAGGTAGAAATAAAAACAAAATGTACGTTATATATTTATACCAAGTTAAAATAAATATTTTTGAAAAATATAAAATAAAATATACATAATATATAAATGTGAAAACGAGAAGAATATTGAATTTCAAAAATTGGAATTTTTTTATTGAAATAAATTATAATAAAATTAAATTTTACTTTAATTGAGTATTCAAAAAATAATTAAAAATTAATCAGGACATGAAGTAAAATATATATACACTATGGTGTTTTTATAAGTTATTTGTAATTTTTTGTTTTATAAGGCCTAATAATAAAACTTGTTTTAGATTACGGTGAATTATATTTAGAAGAAGATTAATATGCTTATGAAGCTTAATTCTTTGTTGTGTTTTTTTTGCGAAAGGTTTCGTTAAACCTGCAAGCATTTGGGTTCATCTTTAAATAATCTTCATGCATCTTCAAATGTGAAGTTTTCATGTTCATCTTTAAATAATCTCTACGAACTTCTGCTTTTTTGGGTAGCCACAACTTATTTTGTAGTACCCAACAAACTTTTGAACGACATAATTTATTTTGTGCCATCGATTTTCTCTCTTTATAATTCTTGGCAATTTATTAAATTAATAATCAAAACAAAAAAATATAAAAGAATTTAAATTCACTAAAAAATTACCTTAGCTCAAACTAGTCTGCATTCTAAGACACACACTAACTAAGAATCAGACATGTTTGTATTGGCTTTTTCTAAACATGTTTTTTTTTGTAGTGTTTTGTTTTTCTTTTAATTTTTTTAACAAAGAATTTTTTTATAAAAGCTTTAAATGAAAAATCAGTTTAAACAATTTCTCTTAAAACGTCGTTTTAAGTAATTCATCATTTTGTTACAAATTATTTTACGTCATAAAATTTCAAAAAATTCTCTAAAAAGAAACTATTTTAAATAGAATTTCATTTTTAAAAAATTAAAATCTTTAAAATAAATATTTAATTTATTGAATGTCAAAATCACTCTTTTTATTTATAAAAAAATGAATTTAAAATAACATTTTACTATTTTTAATCAAATTATTATAAAAATGATTTTTAAAAATGTAATGAAAAATCACGCTAAAACACCCTTCAAGAGTCTAGAGCAATGTTTTAAGAACCGGACCGGAGGTCGAACCGTTGTGACAACTGGTTCAAGGGTCAACCGGTCGGATCGGTTCAACCGTTATTGAACCGTTTATATTGAACCGTTCATATAATTTTTTCACGTGTTTGAGTCTATGGTTGGAAAGGAAAGATTTTTTATTTTTTAACCTTTCAATTTCAATCCATCGTTTTTTTTAATTAAAAAATCAGTTTTTTTTTTTTTTTTTTTAAGTGAGAGAAAAACCGGCCGGTTTTTCCGGTTCACCGGTTCACCGGTTCACACCGGTTCACACTGGTTCATACCGGTTCACACCGGTTTTTGACCGGTTCCACTGACTAGCGGTTCTTGCTAGTCGTCCGGACCGCCGAGGGCACCGGTTCGTGGTCGAACTGGTCGGACCGGCCGGTCCGGTTCGGTTTTTAAAACATTGGTCTAGAGGAATCTATAATATGTAAAAAGCCAGACTTATTTCCCTTTCTCTCTCCTCTCCTCATTCAACCTCATTCATCACATTTAATGTTGATATACATATTAATTAAGAGAAGAAATACAATGTGCAATTATTTTGTTCGTCTCTCACTTGCCTCAGCTGTTATGATGTGGTTTGCTTCCTTCTAACTTTCTCAAAAGTTTATAGTATTAGTATTACTATTATTATTATTATTATTATTATTATTATAGTAGGATTTTATTTTTTGACAAATATTAAAGATTTAATTGACTAGCAAACATTAAATAATGATAGTTTTTGTTATTATTGTATTAAATTTTTTGACTAATAATGAGAAAAAAAATTACATGATAAATTACAAAATTAATATAACGATAAAGATTCTTATCAACATATATATATATATATATGGGGTTTTCTAACTTAGACCCTAGTTAGGTCTAAGTTAGCAAGGTGTACCTTTTCAATTGGACCAAAATACCCATTCTTTTAATTTTTGAAAGAATAGAGCAACAGGGGCATTTCTGTAATTTTACCAACCATATACACGCGCCCCACCTTCTGTAATTTTTCCATCAGACAGCCAAGATCTGATCTCATCAAGACTGTCTGATCAATCAAACAGCCCAGATCATCCTGATCCATCCGATTCCAGCGCCTGCGACACACTGGATTACAACCTGGAGAGAGAAACATTTGCTTTTTAAAAGTAGGACACGTGTCACAAAATGGTTGGCTGGACGTGATTTTTGTTCATTTAATACTTTGAACTCAATTATTTCGTTGTAAATTAATTTTTTATTTTTTTATTTTTATACCAAAATTCATAATTTTTTTTTGTCTACAAATAGAGACTTGGTTCGTTTGATTTGGACACCGAAAAAAAAACGCAATTTTTCACTACCTTAATCTCATTTTTTGTCTACTAAATACGTTACTTGTGTGTTGTAATTTAACACGCACCACTCAACCAACTCACTGAAACCATTATACCAGGAAAATAGTAGATAATATTCTGGAACTTTTGGTATATTTTATGAAATTTTTGGAGACCTGAAACTATTTTTAGTTAATTAAATGAGATAAAACGGTAATTAAAAACTAATGTTTGCTTCTGAAACCATTTTACTGGTAGAATGGTTGCACATAGTTGTATTCTGAAACCATTTTACTGGTAGAATGGTTTCAATGAGTAATTTATTAATTGTGTTTGCTTCTGAAACCATTTATCTGGTACAATGGTTTCAGAGAGTTGTAATCTGAAACCATTTTGCTGGTAGAATGGTTTCAGTAAGTTGATTATTAGTCATTTGCTTCTGAAACCATTTAGCTTGTAGAATGGTTTCAGAGATTTGTACTCTGAAACCATTTTCCTGGTAGAATGGTTTCAGTGAGTTGATGTAAGGTAGTGAAAAATGAGATTAAGGTAGTGAAAAATTGGGTTTTTTTTTCTGTGTCAAAATCAAACGAACCAAGTCTCTATTTGTAGAGAAAAAAAAATTATGAATTTTGGTATAAAAAATAAAAAATAAAAAATTAATTTACGACGAAATAATCGAGTTTAAAGTATTAAATGGAAAAAAATTAACGCAGCCAATCATATGCTGACACGTGGCCTTTCTTTTTTAAAAGCTTTCTCTCTCCGCGTGTGGCCTTCACCCACGCGCGCCTGTCGGCGCGTGTGATGCACGCGCTTGGATTTTGTCCAATAACACGCTGCCACGTGTCCTGGGGGTGGGAAAAGAAGGTGGGGGCGCGTGTACTGTTGGGTAAATTACAGAAATGCCCCTGTTGCTCTATTCTTTCAAAAATTAAAAAAATGGGTATTTTTGTCCAACTGAAAAGGTGCACCTTGCTAACTTAGACCCAACTGGGTCTAAGTTAGCAGCCCCATATATATATATATATATATATATATATATATATATATATATATATATATATATATATATATATATATATATATATATATACCATAGCTGTCCAATTTTATCCATATATATTATCATTCTTATCAAAAAAAAAAAAATATGTGTCCAGTCACGAATTATTTTTTCATAATGATATTTTTTCCATATATATATATTCCATATATACTGCTATTAAGGTAGTCACGAATTATTTTTGTCCAGTCCAATCCATTTGCAAGTCTCAACTGATTTGATCCTTATCCAAGTGATCTGCAAGAATGACCATTAATCTTACAATTAATTATCTTCATAAAATTGATTTGTGCCAACCGTAAAGATGTTAAGGTAACTAATTAAGGTAACTAATTAAGGTAGTATCATTCTTATAAAAAAAAACATTAAGGATAAGCATCAGTTACTGCTATTAAGAATCACATTCCTTTATTATAGAAAGTTTTATCTTTTGACTACTTCTAATTCTTTTTTGGTCATAGCAAGGAAAAAATTAAGATATTATGAAACCGTACAATTTATGATTTACCTCAATTTAGAAAAGGAAAACCGTACAATTTAATCATGTAACCGCACAATACATTAAGAATTTTGACTCCACTATTATTTTGGTGCATTAATAAAATTGTTTGACCAATTTTCACTTATATTTTGGGACATATGGAGTATATGATTTTTCGTTGTTTTTTTTTTTTTTGCGTTATTTCTCAATGTTTTAAAAACGAATGCCATTATATAGTCATTATTATTATAGAGGAGGGTTATATTGACTCCAAGAGTAAGTTATAAAAGCTACTCCAAATTATGACCTTTGTTTTTAATTTCAATTAATGGCTAAGATTGATTGATCATAAAACACAAAGTGAAACTTATTTTTTGATTGTATTGGAAAATTATCAAAACATACCTTAAATAGAAGAGAATGAATCAATTATAATTATCAATTGAGACTTATTTTTTGATCACACGGGAAAACAAGGATTCCACACACTCTGAAATGGTGTAACACTAATCGTTTGACAATCCTGTTTCTTTTCATACAATTTTTTACGGTATACTTCTTTTCTTTTCAATTTTACAAGTGTACCATTTTTTTTTGTGGTGTATGCTTTTTTGTTACAATATGAGAATCGTTTAATGATTGAGTATAACCTGGACAAAAATGAATGGCTTCAAAGGTTATATAAAATTAGAGAATCTTGGGTATCAGTTTACAATAGGAGTAATTTTTTTGCAGGGATGAATACAACTCAAAGAAGTGAGAGCATTAATTCATTCTTTGATTCTTTTGTAAATGCATCAACAACTTTGCAAGAATTTGTGTCAAAATTTGAAAAGGCGGTTGATAGCCGCTTAGAGTCAGAAAAAAGAGCGGGTTATGAAAACAGACATAAATGTCGCATTCTAATTAAAAAAAAATGTTACGCGATATTCGTGAAATGTTAATTCGCTATATATAGCATAGCTGTTTAATTCTTGTTGTTAAATTTTGTATGCATAAAAAAAAATAAAAACAAGGGAGGATCTTGTTTTGACAATTAATGATTATAATTAATTCATTCTCTTCAATTTGAAGAATGTTTTGATAATGTTCATTTTCCAGTGTAATCAAAAAATAAGTCTCACCCACCTAATTATTATGAATCAATCTTAGCCATTAATTGAAATTAAAAACAAAGGTCATGATTTGGAGTAGCTTTTATAACTTACTCTTGGAGTCAATATAACCCTCCTCATTATTATATTGTGATTATTGTTAGAAGTCCCACATAGGCTAGAGATATGGTAAAGATAGCCTTTATAAGTGTAGTGCAAACCTCAACTCTCAAGCTAGCTTTTGTGGTTGAGTATAGGCCTCTAAAATTCTGATATGGTATCAGAGCCTATCCTAGATCCATTTGTTGTTTGTTGTGGAGACCTCCCATATTTGGGCCACCCGTTGTTGTTGATTCCACGTTCCAGCTTGTTCAGTTCTGGACGTGAGGGGGTGTGTTAGTAGTCCCACATTGGCTAGAGATATGGTAAAGATAGCCTTTATAAGTGTAGTGCAAACCTCAACTCTCAAGCTAGCTTTTGTGGTTGAGTATAGGCCTCTCAAATTCTAATAATTATTATTATTATTGACCGTAAATCATAATAATAATAATTGTCATCAATACCTATATAATAAGGAATTGTTTCTGAAGTGCTGTATATAGCAAGAAATTATATAGTCATTATTTTTTTAAGGTAAATCATAAATTTACTCTAATAATAATTTTTGTACCAAAACAATTGTTTCTATTTTTTTTTTAATTTTTTTATGAAAGGAAGATTGCCAGCTGCATATAATAATTAACACGCGAAATTAGTGTTGCGTTTTTAACACACAAAATTTACAAATTGTTACAATTTTAAATAACTTCTTATTTTTGAAGGCTATTATATTATAAATTTCGCCTATTATAATTTTTTATAATTTTATAATTTTTTCAAACTAAACAAATTATAATCAAATATTTAAATTATTTATTAAAAAATTAATGCTTTTTATTAAAATAACACTATAGTTCACTAAAAGTTTTTTTTACGGTAACATTTAATTCTTTATTTGTTGAGGTTATTGATTTATTATATTTTTCAATAAATTATTAGCATTCAATTGATTCCATTTTTATGAGATTATTTGCTCTTTTAAAATTGTTAATTATTGACATCCTGTAAAAGTTTATGCAAAACTTTATGATACTGCCTTTAATTGTTAACTATTTGCAAAACTTTAGGGATACTGCCTTTAATTGTTAACTATTTGCAAAACTTTAGGGATACTGCTTTTAATCGTTAGTAGCATCATAGTATTATATATACATCACATTTTCATTTGAAAAACATGTAGCATATATTTTTTCTCAATATAATGATAGTATTATTTTTTATTAGTTTTTATTTGTTTGAACATCAGTTTATTGTTTGAATAGTTATTTTTTCTTTTGTTTCACTCTTACTCATTCATTTAATTTGTTATTTTTTCCCAATTTTACAGGTTTTTTCTATGATTATTTCTTTCATTTGATTATTTGATCTTTTCAGGTTTTAAGGTTTCTTTTCAGTTTATTGTTTGAATAGTTTTTTTTTTCTGTTGTTTCACTCTAACAATTTTAGTGTTTGTAGTGGTTTTTAATGTTTTTGGCCTATTTTAGGTCGTTTATATGGTTTTTGGCCAATTTTAGTTTTTGTAGTCGTTTTTATTGTTTTTGGCCAATTTTAGTGTTTGTAGTCATTTTTATGGTTTTTGGCCTATTTTAGGTCGTTTATATGGTTTTTGGCCAATTTTGGTGTTTGTAGTTGTTTTTATGGTTTTTGGCCTATTTTAGGTCGTTTATATGGTTTTTGGCCAATTTTTGTGTTTGTAGTCGTTTTTATGGTTTTTGGCCAATTTAAGTATTTTTAGTCGTTTTTATGTTTGTAGTGATTTTTAATGTTTTTGGCCTATTTTAGGTCGTTTATATGGTTTTTGGCTAATTTAAGTTTTTGTAGTCGTTTTTATTGTTTTTGGCCAATTTTAGTGTTTGTAGTCATTTTTATGGTTTTTGGCCTATTTTAGTTCGTTTATATGGTTTTTGGCCAATTTTAGTCATTTTTATGGTTTGTAGTCGTTTTTATGGTTTTTGGCATATTTTAGGGTCGATATTTGGGATTTTGGCCAATTTTAGTGTTTGTAGTGGTTTTTAATGTTTTTGGCCTATTTTATGTACGTTCTTTTGTTTTTGGCCAATTTAAGTGTTTGTAGTCGTTTTTATGGGTTATGGCCAATTTTAGTGTTCGTAGTCGTTTTTATGGTTTTTGGCCTATTTTAGGGTCGTTTATATGGATTTTGGCCAATTTTAGTGTTTGTAGTCGTTTTTATGGATTTTGGCCAATTTTTAGTGTTTGTAGTGGTTTTAATGTTTTTGGCCTATTTTAGGGTCGTTTATATAGTTTTTGGCCAATTTTAGTGTTTGTAGTCATTTTTATGGTTTTTGGCCTATTTTAGGTCGTTTATATGGTTTTTGGCCAATTTTGGTGTTTGTAGTTGTTTTTATGGTTTTTGGCCTATTTTAGGTCCTTTATATGGTTTTTGGCCAATTTTTGTGTTTGTAGTCGTTTTTATGGTTTTTGGCCAATTTAAGTATTTTTAGTCGTTTTTATGTTTGTAGTGGTTTTTAATGTTTTTGGCATATTTTAGGTCGTTTATATGGTTTTTGTCCAATTTTAGTTTTTGTAGTTGTTTTTATTGTTTTTGGCCAATTTTAGTGTTTGTAGTCATTTTTATTGTTTTTGGCCTATTTTAGGTCGTTTATATGGTTTTTTGCCAATTTTAGTGTTTGTAGTGGTTTTTATGGTTTTTGGCAAATTTTTAGTGTTTGTAGTGGTTTTAATGTTTTTGGCCTATTTTAGGATCGTTCTGTAGTTTTTGGCCAATTTAAGTGTTTGTAGTCGTTTTTCTGGGTTATGGCCAATTTTAGTGTTCGTAGTCGTTTTTATGGTTTTTGGCCAATTTTAGTGTTTGTAGTCGTTTTTTATGGTTTTCGGCCTATTTTAGGTCGTTTATATGGTTTTTGGCCAATTTTGGTGTTTGTAGTTGTTTTATGGTTTTTGGCCTATTTTTGGTCGTTTATATGGTTTTTGGCCAATTTTTGTGTTTGTAGTCGTTTTTATGGTTTTTGGCCAATTTAAGTATTTTTAGTCGTTTTTATGTGTGTAGTGGTTTTTAATGTTTTTGGCCTATTTTAGGTCGTTTATATGGTTTTTGGCCAATTTTAGTTTTTGTAGTCGTTTTTATTGTTTTTGGCCAATTTTAGTGTTTGTAGTCATTTTTATGGTTTTTGGCCTATTTTAGGTCGTTTATATGGTTTTTGGCCAATTTTAGTGTTTGTAGTCGTTTTTATGCTTTTTGGCCTATTTTATTGTTTGTATTTTAGGGTCGATATTTGGGATTTTGGCCAATTTTAGTGTTTGTAGTGGTTTTTAATGTTTTTGGCCTATTTTATGTACGTTCTTTTGTTTTTGGCCAATTTAAGTGTTTGTAGTCGTTTTTATGGGTTATGGCCAATTTTAGTGTTCGTAGTCGTTTTTATGGTTTTTGGCCTATTTTAGGGTCGTTTATATGGATTTTGGCCAATTTTAGTGTTTGTAGTCGTTTTTATGGTTTTTGGCCAATTTTTAGTGTTTGTAGTGGTTTTAATGTTTTTGGCCTATTTTAGGATCGTTCTGTAGTTTTTGGCCAATTTAAGTGTTTGTAGTCGTTTATCTGGGTTATGGCCAATTTTAGTGTTCGTAGTCGTTTTTATGGTTTTTGACCAATTTTAGTGATTGTAGTCGTTTTTAAGGTTTTTGGCCTATTTTAGGGTCGTTTATATAGTTTTTGGCCAATTTTAGTGTTTGTAGTCGTTTTTATGGTTTTTGGCCTATTTTAGGTCATTTATATGGTTTTTGGCCAATTTTGGTGTTTGTAGTTGTTTTTATGGTTTTTGGCCTATTTTAGGTCCTTTATATGGTTTTTGGCCAATTTTTGTGTTTGTAGTCGTTTTTATGGTTTTTGGCCAATTTAAGGCTTTTAGTCGTTTTTATGTTTGTAGTGGTTTTTAATGTTTTTGGCCTATTTTAGGTCGTTTATATGGTTTTTGGCCAATTTTAGTTTTTGTAGTCGTTTTTATTGTTTTTGGCCAATTTTAGTGTGACGTTTTCTCTCCCGACCCCCCCCCCCCCATTTCTTTTATACCCCCCGAAAATCCCATTTTGCCCCTTGCGGTATAAAAAAATTTTGCCAAGAGACTTCGGTTTTTACGAACCGCAGGCCATGGACTTCGGTTTATATAAACCACTCGCTAAATTACTTCGGTTAATGTTAACCGAAGTGTTTCTATATATAAATACTCTGCTGTCAGTTCTTATTATTCACAAAACGAGAATTTGAAAAGCTTACGGAAAGAAGATCAATTTTTGACGCATTTGAGGCTTGAAATCGAGGTTGAAGCATCATCTAATGGATTCAACACGCACCAAAGCACAAAACTCAGGTAACCACCGATTTAAATTCGTTTTTTCTTGCTATCATAGGTTCTGTTCTCGCAAGGTTTCTGACAGTAATCCTTCGGGGAATATAAACCGAAGTCAAGTTATGTGACCTTCGGTTTATACGAACCGAAATGTTGATCCTCTGCGTTAGGCTTAGGCTTGGCTTGACTTGACTTTATATTGACTTATAAACTGTACTTCATATTGACTTGGCTTTATTTTGGCTTCATATTGACTTCATAGTGTCCTATGTGTTTAATTAGTGTTGTAATAGGATTGTAAATATTATGTGTGGTTGATTGATTGTTTTTTCATTTGCGTATGCTGTAGTTACGGAAGGCGAAATTAACGAAGTTGTCGAAGTTAGGCGACCTGTTGTGCTTGGCCTTTTTGCAACGGCCATTGTTCCATCTGGTCAACCAAGAAGTCCTCCTAATGTGCCGCAGCCGATAGAAATTGACACGTCGTCTCATTTTGCGACTGATAGGGAAGAGAACGACAGAGATGAGTTGATCAAATGGGCTCGAAGCGTGTCGCAAAGTTTAAGGTTCGCAATTATAGTTAGGCGATCCGATTCGGGCGAGAAGAGAAAGGCTCAATTGGTGTTAGAGTGTGAACGTAGTGGGAAGTATGTTCCAGCCAAGAAGAAGTTGAAATCCGATACCTCCGGAACAAGAAAATGCGAATGTCCTTTCCGACTCCGTGGGTATTACAACAAGGCAACAAAACTATGGCGTTTGACTGTTGTCAACGGTATGCATAACCACGAGTTGGACAAAGGGCTTGAAGGGCATCTCGTGGCGGGGCGTTTGAAACCGCAAGAGAAGGAATTTATGGACGAGATGACAAGGAATGCGGTCGCTCCAAAAAACATATTGTCCACATTAAAGGAGAGAGATCCGGAAAACAAGACCTCTGCAAAGCAAGTGTACAACGCTCGTCATAGGTACAGAGTTAAAATGAGGGCGTCCATGACTGAGATGCAACACTTATGTAAGAAGCTTGATGATAACAAGTACTACTACAAGTATCGGACGGTTGTTGAAGATGGAGTAGAACATCTTCAAGATATATTCTTTGCACATCCGAGGTCCATAACTTTATTGAACTCTTTTCATACTGTGCTGATGATGGACTCCACATACAAAACCAGCAAGTACAAAATGCCGCTGTTTGAAATAGTTGGATACACTTCGACCGAGAAGACATTCAACGTTGCTTTTGCCTGGCTCAGTAACGAAAAGGAAGACAACTTTATATGGGCTCTGCAACAACTACGTTGTTTGTTAAGGCGTGAGACAAATTTGCCGAAGGTTATCTTGACGGATCGAGATTTAGCTTTGATGAATGCTATTCCGGCTGTGTTTCCAGAAGCGGCGGCGTTGGTTTGTCGGTTCCATGTTAAGAAGAATGTGAGGACCAAGGCAGCCGAGCTGGTCAAGGTGAGGGATGGGGAAAAGGTCAAGGCGGCGGACATGAGGGAAAGAGTCTGTTTGGCGTTCGAGGATGTGTTAGATTCGTCTACTGAGGCTGAGTATACTGAAAATGTTATGGCTTTTAGGAAGTTATGTGAGAGGTGGCCAAAATTTTTTCGGTACGTTGAAGAGACAATTTTGGACACCGACAAAGAGAAGCTCGTGAGTGCATGGGTGGACAAGTATATGCACATGGGCAACCATACGACAAATAGAGCCGAAAGCGCACACGGTGTTTTGAAAAGTTACTTGACCGACGGTCTCGGTGATTTGGTGAAGGGTTGGGAATCGATTCACAGAATGTTAGGCAATCAATTCACCCAAGTGCAAACTGAATTTGGCCAGAACATGTCTGTGTATGGACACACATACCGGAAGAAAACACTTTACTCGACTTTTATGTTTAAAGTCTCTAGACGTGCAATGAGATACATCCACACTGAATCAAAAAGAGTCGAGTTTACTGGTATGGATAGCATGAAGTGTGGTTGTCTGATGAGGACTAACTACGGGCTGCCATGTGCGTGTTTGATTGCCAAGAAACTGCACCACAATAGGCCTATTAGACTCGATGAGGTTTACAAACATTGGAAGATAATTTGTTTCCAAGATGAAGAAGTTGGTGGCGACGTCGAGGACGATTATGCGTGCACGGCAGAGTGGCAAGCAATTCAGGTGCGTGTTTATTAAAGGCATAATACACTTATTTTACGATTTTACGATCATTATGCGTTGGTTTTTAATTTTTAATGGCATTTTTTTTTTGTTTGTTTTAGGAACGATTGAGGACAGCTGATGTAAGCATGAAAAATGAGATCCGAGATCAACTCCGCAAGATTGCGTATCCTACAACCACCGATGTGGAGCCTCCGACCACAAATGTAAAATCAAAAGGGGCTAAAAAGAAAAAGGTGGTCCGTGGAACAAGATCCACCAGCAGAGATAAGTCTCGATGGGAGCATGTTGAAGAATATTTCACGGAGACACAAGCGTCGCAATCGTCAAAGCCGTCTCCGTCAATTCCGTCCCACTCAAGGCCATCATCATCACAACCTACCGCATCAAACCCTATGCCTACGGTGTCTGAAGCTCCGCTCACTGTGTCCAACCCATTGCCACTAACCTCATCATCTCAAATTTTTGGAATTAACCACATGCCAAAATTCATGCATCCCTTCATTGAAGATATCATCAACGTGGACGGCGACGGCTATTGTGGTTACCGTGCCATTGCATTGGCTCAGAGAGGCAACGAAGATGATTTTGAACTGATACGGTGCAACATGAGCAGGGAGTTGCGATTGAATAAGGATATGTATGTTGCTATATTTGGTTGCGAGGAGCGTTACCAATATATCTGTGATGCACTACTCCCACCCCCGAGGACGAGACAACGTACTAGTATTAGGAATAGTGTTGCACCGATGGATAAATGGTCCACGTTGCCGGATATGGGACATATCGTGGCCACCATATTGGATAGAGTAGTTGTTCAGCTCTCCATACTTCAAAACGGGCCTTGTGAAACTTTTTTCCCATTGCGTTCCATTCCGTCACCAAACCCGTCTTCAAGGGTTATTTGCCTTGGCGCGTTACCGGATCACTATGTTTTGGTAAAGCTTAAAGTTGGGTGTCCGATACCCAAATCAAACAAGTCGTGGAAGCAATATTGTGCTAAACAAAGTTTGGGTTGGGAAGATTCATTCATAGCTGCGCAACATAGGTTCGAGGAGATGATGAGCACCGAGAACGTTGTCCCCGTCAAAATAGTTGGTGCAGGCAGTAGAGAAACTCCATTGGTGATTGACTGATCATTTGGCCTATTTTAATGTATTTTACGTTGTTATATATTTTGATGTAAAGAACATCCATTTTGTAATGATATGAATCGAGATGTAATGACATCCATTTTGTAATGAAATATATTGAAGTGATTTGGTGTTGTGTAATTGTTTGTGTCAATATAATGATATTGGTTGAAGTAATTTTGATGTTGTGTAATTGTATGAATAATTTTTCCAATATGAATGTGTCTGGATGAACAGCATTAACAATGGATTTCGCGTGGATGTCATTCCATGGAAGGTCGTGAGTTACAATATCATTGGTTGTCATGAAAATATATTTCGGTAACTATGTACCGGAATTTACCCAGATTTCGGTAAATATCTGCCGAACCAGCCTATTTCCAGTGAACAACCGAAATTTTCGGTAGCTTGGTACCGAAGTATGCTGTTCTTTCGGCAAATAGTTACCGAACTAAAATTTCGGTAAATATCTGCCGAACCGTACAAATTCCAGTGAACCACTGAAATTTTCGGTAGATTGGTACCGAAACAAGGGGGTATGACAGTCAACTTCGGTGAATATTAACCGAACTCGTAAACTTCGGGGAATGCGAACCGAAATGTGTTTAAATTTACAACTGTTTACTGGGGGTATAAAAGAAAACTGGGGGGTAGAAAAGATGTAAGCATATGCCTAAAAACTTGTTAAAAATCATATAAATAACTTAATCGATACGAACCCGTCATATAATTTATATTTGAGATTACACCGACACTTTTTGTGGTCGAGATTGGACCGACAATTTTTATTTTTATTTTTTTTTTTTTTTTGTGGTCAAGATTACACCGACATTTAGTTGTGGTTAAAATTACACCGACGAAATTATGTGGCTGTAATTAGATTGAATGTAGTATAAAACCGCCGTATGTGTATAGTTGTGAAAAACACGTTTGAACAATTTCGCAAAATGAGTGCTTCAAATCGGTCTGTTAATAACAATAGGGCGACATCTCATGCATTTTCAGTTAAGTTTCGCGGTAACGACGAGTTGTTCTGCGTTGACCTGTCGAACAATTTGACGACTATTCAAGCTCTTAAACGCCAGATCGAAGTCATGTATCGCTTCAAATACGGCAGACAAATCAAAATAGAAAAAATTGCGTATTACGAATCGACAATCGATCTGGCCAGTGATAATGTCGGTGGATATGATGAGCAACCCCGAAAATACGAGTGGAAGGAGTTGAAAAATGATGACGATGTGAACGACATGTTCAATGGGGTAGAAGTTGATCCGAAGTATCCACGTTTGTATGCTACCTTAGTAGTTACAAACTGAAATTTGGTTACTCATGTTGTTGAATTCTCAGTTATGTTGTCGTTGCATTTTCGTTTACGTTATCGCTTATTTTTCAGTTATGTTGTTGTGACCTTTAAATTAATGAATGTTTTTATGTTGCACGTTTTTTATGCTCCATCTAAATTTTCTAAACGCTCGCCAAACGAATCAACACCCACCTACCGCATTTAAGCCCACCTAACTCCGCTAACTACCAATCCACCTCATTAACGCTCACCTACCGCCATAATGTGCACCAAACCCATCTTTAAATTCACGTGTTTTGTTGAATTCAACACTCGACAGAAAAAAAATAACGGGAAAATGGATGTCTCACTCACACAACAAATGAGATCTACTCTTGCGGCAGTTTACTTCGGCGATGGAAAACCGCATTTGTTTCGAATCAATGACGGTGAAACGTTCGAAGGTCTGAAACAGCAGCTGTACCAACTGAATCGCACCGTCAACAACCCGAACGACAATAGAACGGTATCAAATCTCCTGTATCGAAAGCCATCAATTGGTTCTGACGGACGCGTTGCTTTCACTCGTATGGCTGTTGAAAACAACGATGATGTTGAAACTATGTTTTCAATCTTCGAGCAGTACTCCTCCACGGGACCTATCGAGCTAGATGCGACACTGACAAGATCAGTTGAAGCCATCCTTGCTTGTCTTGTTGGGCCGGAAGACCCAAATAGGCAAACTAAGTGATGCGACCGTGTTGTTATCGTTTTGTTTTTTAATTTGCCTAAGTGTGTTTTCCTTTTCATCTTTGTTGTGATTTTTAGTTTGCCTAAGTGTGTTTCATTTTCTTGAAGTTATAATTAATACTATTTCGGTAAAAGCATACCAAATTGTTCCCAGATTTCGGTATTTATGTACCGGAATTTTGACTCGCTCACTGGAAATAGGTAATTTCGGCAAAACTTTACCGAACACGTAATTTCGGTAACTGAAACCCGAATATTACCCAGATTTCGGTAATATCCTCCCGAACTTTTTTCTGGCTCACTGTTTTAGTATGTTTCGGCAGAGTTTTACCGAAATATATCTTTTCCCAACAAATGACTTTAAACTGTGTATCATCCGTGGGATCATATCCACGCGAAATCACCTGTTCGGATATAATCGTATTTCAAATGAAATTCATACATTCCAATCCAAATCCAATTAAAAAACAAATTAAAATGGAAACCGCGTTCAATATAAATCCATGTTCATACATCACAGGCAAAACGAAATTATACGGACAAATTGTTCCATTGTACACGGTAGGTTAAAAAAAAAAAAATAAAACATAGCGAAAACAAAAAATAAAAAACTACAAGCTGCTTGTTCCGGCATCTTCCGTTGTTGTCTTCTTCTTCTTCTTCCTCTTCTTTGTTCCTTCACCCGAGTCTCTTCTCCTCTTCCGTCGCACCAAATATGCATCTACAGGGTCCAAATCAGTGTAGGCTTTTTCAATAACCACCAAAGCATCGGCCAAATTGAGTTGACCATCGAGCGCTTTCCTCAAATCCGCTCGAACCTTCTTAGTCACTTCAGACACGTCGCATTCACCGCTCACGTTGTCCTCCTCAAGGTTAGCATGTGTTGGTGGATCCGCTTCAACCGGTGGCAATATCTTCGGATGAGAAACACGGTATAACCATGGAATGTATCCGGGTACGGTATCAAATGCACGCACAACTTTTGGTCCTCGCATCTCCTCTGTCACATAGTTGGCAGTCAGGTAGGAAGCAAATGCATCAGCAATCGTAAACCGATTCATACCAGCCTTTGCAGATACATCAGGGTGCCTAGGGATAGACTGGACATGTCCGAATTGTCGGAGGACACGCTCTGGCAAGTGTGGATTGATAATAGCACTTCCACACATAATCCAACCAGTGTACCAACTGATATCTTGAAAGGGTCTGGTTTGCCGGTGCTCCTCATATGGGCAAAACACCACTTCATCCATGCGCATTGTATCCAATGCGGACCTATGCTGCCCTGGAAATTTTGGTCCTTTTAAAGGCAAAAATCTTGCCGCATAGGGATTGTCGTGGGTGTATCTCTCATCAACAAAACGTCCACCAAAAGTCTTGAAATGCGCCATAATCCAGGCCTATTGAAAACACATGATATGGGTAAGCAAAATATTTAATTATAACAACCGACATTCAGTTAAAAGGCAAAATGCATTTTGAGTTTGTATGTATACCTGAAATAGACAGTTATAACCACCATGATTTCCACATCTCGGGCGGCTTGCAGCATCCAAGTAGTTGTACAGATATGCCAGCCCAGAAGCACCCCAATTCCACGTGTTAACTAAACTGAGGTCTCGCAAGTAGGTAAGAAAAATGACGTCCACGTACTGCATACTTTTGTTGGTGAAAATGGTTGCACCGATCAAGTAGAGCAAATAGCATCTAATGGTGCATTCCCTGAGGAATTCCACATCTTCAGCAGGCTTCTTTAACCTTTCAGCTTTCAAGGCATCCTTCAAATTGTCGAGATACAAATCCTTCAACGCCTTAAACCCTATATGTGCTCCTTTCATTTTTTGAAACTCTTTCTTGCACTTACTAATAGGGAAGTTCAGATACTCTACGCACATCTCTTCACCATCTTCCTTTGTACATGACGTTCCGTTGTGGTCGAGCATTTTTCCGGTAATCGGAATATGAAGCAATGACGACACGTCGTCCAAGGTTATAGTCATCTCACCAATAGGAAGATGGAAAGTTCCGGTCTCAGGATGCCATCGCTCTGCAAATGCCGTCAACAGACCCCAATCGGTGTGATTGTAATTTGTCCGCCGCAGAGTTTCGAGTCCGGACGCATTAACGACATTCCAAAACCACGAGTACTCTTTCGGACATATCTTGAAATTGTTGATTTTTTTCCCGTTGTTCATTACCCTCAAATACCGGGATTGGAGCTGCAAAACATTACACTTCATTACACTTCATAACAATCGACATCGAAAATAAATAGTGTTATCTGAATCGTAACTTACCTCTCCTTTCCACAACGGGACAGCAACATGTTTTCCAAATCCCGGCAACAAAGACAAGTCAGACGGACCACCATCATAACATGTAACTGGTGGTGGTTTTACTCGTGGTGGGTTCCTTCCTTGTGTTACTCGCGTAACCTTTTTCCGTGGTTTTTTAGGTTCTGGTGGTGGTTGTTCAGCCTCCTCTTCCTCCTCCATTTCCTCTTCCGCTTCCTCATCAATTTCTTCTTCCCCATCATCATCCCCCTCTTCATCCGCTTCCTCGTCCGCTTCCTCCGCTTCCTCATCCACTCCTTCCTCCCCTTCCTCCCCTTCCTCTTCCCCTTCTTCAGAAATATTTTCTTCCACGTCTTCATTCTCCTCTTGCGATTCTGCATCCTCCGGTCGAGGCTCATCCATCGTGGTTGAAACTGCTTTCCCTTTAGCTCGACTTGGAATTTTATCTACATTGACCGCAGCCTGTCTACGTGCAGAGCTATGTGCTTTGCTTGCACCGCCACGTCTTGTTCGGCCAACTTTGTCGTCCGTCATGATTCCTACAAGAAAACAGTCACCATAAGTATCTACGAAATCAATATTCATCGGTTACTCATTCAAACAATTTTTATACATAAATCAATACTCATACAAGCATTTTGTCAAACACTTGGTGCACATAAACAAGAATACAAATCCAATTCATATGCCCTAAAATAAATTACCCTATACAAGTCCAATCATATACCCTAAATTAAAATACAACCCCAAATTTAGTGGAATCAAAACAATAATCACGAGCATTAACAAATCAAAAAAAAAAAAAAAAAAAAAAGCAAGAAAATGAGAGAGTTGAGTTTGAAAACTTACTTGTAGAGATGAGCTTGGTGATTATCAGGGAGAAATTGAATGTTTAGAAGAGAGAAATTGTCGTTCTACCGGTGAAACCTTAAATTTGCGATTGAAACCTCCAAAATCGCCCTAGCCTCTGTTGCAAACCGTTTTCGCGCAAATGGTGAACGTTTAAAGTTTTTCTTAATATATTAGTTAATTTCGGTACATGCGAACCGAACTACAGCGTTTTCGGCAGTTGTGTACCGAATCTCACCCAGATTTCGGTAAATAGTCCCCGTAATTTTCATTGGTTCACTGGACAGGACGTATTCGGCAGAAATATACCGAAAGATATTTCGGTTACCAGGTACCGAAATTTACCCAGATATCGGTACGTGGATACCGAAATTTTGTTTCGTTCACTGGAATATGATCTATTCGGCAGAAATTTACCGAATGTATATTCGGTTATCAGGTACCGAAAGTTACCCATATATCGGTACCTGGATACCGAAATTTTCTTTGGTTCACTGGAATTAGGTCGTTTCGGCATAAAGCTACCGATATGTATATTCGGTTACCATTTACCGAAATCTACCCAGATATCGGTAACTGGATACCGAAATGAATTGCATAATTTTTTTTTTTTGTTTTTTGGGTCTTGCACGTTTATGTAACATCATAAACTATCATAACATAGCTGAGTATTAGACACATCACGCTAACGGAAATTTAAAAAAGGTAACGGGTAATTAAACGTAGTCAAATACACCAAATTGTTTGAATCAGACTACATCCAAATTCGACAAATTCAAATAATAAAATTACATTAAACAACAACTGAGTTACAATATTAGCTAAGCCTACTCTCGAGTGTTGTACCGTCTCCCTCTACCCCGCTTAAGTCGCCGACACGTCAAAACAGGGTTAAGCAAATTCAAAATCCTCCGCAAAGTACCATGAACAGGAGTTCCTTCCACCGCCTCACCTTCGCGAAGTGACCTCTCCACCTCATCCCTAACACCACGGCATACCTGAAGCATGTTAGGGTCATTCCTTGCTTCTGCGGCCTCTATCAACACCTCTAAGTTAGGTGGCCTTGGTGGTGACGCCGGAGCTTGTACGGGTCGCATAACTGGATGCGACACTTTGTAAAACCATGTCATGTATCCAGGTTCATGGTCCCATGCGCTAACCACAGCCTGACCCCTCATCTCTTCAGCAATCATCCTCAAATCCAACTCCTCCATAAAAACACGATCAATCTCACATAGGCTCATCCCCGGAGTCGCAGACAAATCCGGTTTTCTAGGAATGCCTTGGACATGTTTAAATTGTCTAAGCACGCGTTCAGGCAAATGCTTTGCTTTCAAATTACCACATCTCAACCATCCAGAAAACCAGCATGAATTTATCAAAGGGCGAACTTGTCGGTGATCATCATATGGACTGAATACGCAGTCGTACGTCTGAATATTATCCAAACTGTTTCTATAGCTACTTGGTTCCCTATGTCCAGCTCCGGGAACAAACTTTGCATTTCGAGGCATGACCTCAGAATAGATAGGATCCTGCGCCCACACGCTAAGTCCCGGAAAATGAGAAATTATCCAGCCCTGAAAGCATGACAAACAAGTTTCATTATATTGACGGACATTACATATCCTACATGTTGAATAATTTTCGTAAGCGCACGCTTGTGTTACCTGAAGCAAAGACATGTACCCAGCCATCTGATTCACTGTCACCAAACACGCATCATCCAGATAATGTTGCAAATGAACCAGAGCAGCAGCACCCCAATTCCATTCACGGACAGCCGACAAATCCTGAAAATACTGCAGGTATACTACGTCCACGTAGTAACTGCTTTTGTTGCTAAATATGGTACAACAGACCAAAAATAGCAAGAAAGCCCGTATGGACCTGTCCCTATACAGCTTAATCTCATGCGCCGACTTACCTTCAGCAACAGCTTTATCAGCTAATCCGTGGTTAACACTATAGATATCCTCCACGTCAGAATGCTTCAGATGGAGCCCGTTCATTTTGGCAAAATGACCCATAACAACATTCCGATCAACTCCTAGAAATGAATTAACCATGTCAGCCGCTTCATCCCTTGACATTTTGCCATGGTTCAGAAACTTTCCCTCGATCGGAATATGCAACAGACACTGGACATCGTCCAATGTGATGGCCAGCTCACCCAATGGAATGTGGAATGAACTCGTCTCCGTATGCCATCTTTCAACAAATGCCCAGAGGAGCCCGTAGTCAAGCACGCTAAAATTAGTCCGGGTAAGCGGCTCCAAACCCGATGCTTCAACCACATCCCAAAACCATCTGTCCGTGCGGCGGGACGGTTTTTGTATATTAATAACTTTTTTTCCGCTGGCGATGCAACGTAAATTTACCGCTAAAATCTGAAAAATTCAAATAACACAAAAAATTATCGAGCTAACGTAATCACAACATTTTTAATAAAATAATCGTCGTATTTTAAATTGGTTTACCTCTTTGTCATTTGGGTCTGCATACCATATCGGAATAGCCATATGCTTATCGTACTCCGTTAACAAGGACAAATCCGTCGGTCCTCCTCCAAAACCTACTTCATCATCATTACGTGAACACTTTGGTGGTTTTCGGCGTACTGGTTTGCGCCGTTGTTGTCGAGGTGGTTGTTGCGGTGGGTCTTGCGGTTCATCTTGCGGTGAGTGTTGCGGTGAGACTTGTGGTGAGACTTGTGGTGATCCAAGATCATCATAATCAAAACACGCATTTAAAAATTGGTCGGCATCAAATTCATCTTGCACCACCAATGATTGTCCTAGACGTGTCCGTCCACGTGTATGCGACCCACCCGCCTCGGCATCATGTGTACCTTGCCCCGGAGTTGGTCCTTTGCGACGACCTCGTTTGGACGGATGATTTGCAGCAAGCTCTCTACGAGCGGAAGCATGTGCATTGATTGCCTTTCCATGCCTACCCCTAGGTAGATTTTCTTCCATATCTATACATAGATAAATAAATTCACAGTCAATACAAACAATTAATCTATGATAAATTCATACTTATAATTCAATCGAACACATGATTCTTGCAACAATGGAAACATAATTCAAATGGAAACATGCATTCATATTCACTCGTACATTTTGACAAACACTTAGAGTACACTATAACTCAATTAGCTTCATATTCACATTTAACTCAATTAGCAACATTCATTCATGCTAGTATGTAACCAATCTAACAACTAACCAATAATCAACGATTCAAACAACATAATCAACAATTTAACTCAATAATCAGATATTGAAATTTTGGAATTTTTATAGGGAAGAACAAAAAATGAATTTGAAATGTCATGGTGATGAGGAATGCATAGAATGACAAATAAAGGAAAGAAACTTACTTGATGAAATGTGATTTGAAGTTGGATGTTGAAGTTGGCCGCAAATGTGTAGAAGAAAGGAAGAGAGGAGTTTTGTGGTTTGTTTTTCAAAATAAAACGAACTTACTGAAATTGTTCATATGTAAGATAACTTCGGTTAATATCAACCGAATCAACCCTTCCTTCGGTTAATATATACCGAAGTAACCCTACATTCGGTTCGTGGATACCGAACGATGTCAACACCACGTTCGGTTCGCAGTTACCGAAATGTTTCAAGATGTCAAAAGACTTCGGTTTTTATAAACCGCAGTACCCCCCAAGGGTAAAAACGGAAATTCAGGGGGTATAAAAGAAATGTGGTTTTTGGCCTATATTAGGTCGTTTATATGGTTTTTGGCGAATTTTAGTGTTTGTAGTCGTTTTTATGCTTTTTGGCCTATTTTATTGTTTGTAGTCGTTTTTATGGTTTTTGGCATATTTTAGGGTCGATATTTGGGATTTTGGCCGATTTTAGTGTTTGTAGTGGTTTTTAATGTTTTTGGCCTATTTTATGTACGTTATTTTGTTTTGGCGAATTTAAGTGTTTGTAGTCGTTTTTATGGGTTATGGCCAATTTTAGTGTTCGTAGTCGTTTTTATGGTTTTTGGCCTATTTTAGGGTCGTTTATATGGATTTTGGCCAATTTTAGTGTTTGTAGTCATTTTTATGGTTTTTGGCCAATTTTTAGTGTTTGTAGTGGTTTTAATGTTTTAGCCTATTTTAGGATCGTTCTGTAGTTTTTGGCCAATTTAAGTGTTTGTAGTCGTTTTTCTGGGTTATGGCCAATTTTAGTGTTCGTAGTCGTTTTTATGGTTTTTGGCCAATTTTAGTGATTGTAGTCGTTTTTATGGTTTTTGGCCTATTTTAGGGTCGTTTATATAGTTTTTGGCCAATTTTAGTGTTTGTAGTCGTTTTTATGGTTTTTGGCCTATTTTAGGTCGTTTATATGGTTTTTGGCCAATTTTGGTGTTTGTAGTGGTTTTAAATGTTTTTGGCCTATTTTAGGTCGTTTATATGGATTTTGTCCAATTTTAGTGTTTGTAGTCGTTTTTATGGGTTATGGCCAATTTTAGTGTTCGTAGTTGATTATTTGATTTTGGCTTATTTTAGGTCGTTTATAAGGTTTTTGGCCAATTTTAGTGTTTGTAGTCATTTTTATTGTTTTTGGCCTATTTTAGGTCGTTTATATGGTTTTTGGCCAATTTTAGTGTTTGTAGTGGTTTTTATGGTTTTTGACCTATTTTAGGTCGTTTATATGGTTTTTGGCCAATTTTTGTGTTTGTAGTCGTTTTTATGGTTTTTGGCCAATTTAAGTGCTTTTAGTCGTTTTTATGTTTGTAGTGGTTTTTAATGTTTTTGGCCTATTTTAGGTCGTTTATATGGTTTTTGGCCAATTTTAGTTTTTGTAGTCGTTTTTATTGTTTTTGGCCAATTTTAGTGTTTGTAGTCATTTTTATGGTTTTTGGCATATTTTAGGTCGTTTATATGATTTTTGGCCAATTTTAGTGTTTGTAGTCGTTTTATGCTTTTTGGCCTATTTTATTGTTTGTAGTCGTTTTTATGGTTTTTGGCATATTTTAGGGTCGATATTTGGGATTTTGGCCAATTTTAGTGTTTGTAGTGGTTTTTAATGTTTTTGGCCTATTTTATGTACGTTCTTTTGTTTTTGGCCAATTTAAGTGTTTGTCGTCGTTTTTATGGGTTATGGCCAATTTTAGTGTTCGTAGTCGTTTTTATGGTTTTTGGCCTATTTTAGGGTCGTTTATATGGATTTTGGCCAATTTTAGTGTTTGTAGTCGTTTTTATGGTTTTTGGCCAATTTTTAGTGTTTTGTAGTGGTTTTAATGTTTTTGGCCTATTTTAGGATCGTTATGTAGTTTTTGTCCAATTTAAGTGTTTGTAGTCGTTTTTCTGGGTTATGGCCAATTTTAGTGTTCGTAGTCGTTTTTATGGTTTTTGGCCAATTTTAGTGTTTGTAGTCATTTTTATGTTTTTTGGCCTATTTTATGTCGTTTATATGGTTTTTGGCCAATTTTTGTGTTTGTAGTCGTTTTTATATGGTTTTTGGCCTATTTTAGGTCGTTTATATGGTTTTTGGCCAATTTTGGTGTTTGTAGTTGTTTTTATGGTTTTTGGCCAATTTTAGTGTTTGTAGTCGTTTTCATGTTTGTAGTGGTTTTTAATGTTTTTGGCCTATTTTAGGTCGTTTATATGGTTTTTGTCCAATTTTAGTGTTTGTAGTCGTTTTTATGGGTTATGGCCAATTTTAGTGTTCGTAGTCGATTATTTGATTTTGGCTTATTTTAGGTCGTTTATAAGGTTTTTGGCCAATTTTAGTGTTTGTAGTCATTTTTATTGTTTTTGGCCTATTTTAGGTCGGTTATATGGTTTTTGGCCAATTTTAGTGTTTGTAGTGGTTTTTATGGTTTTTGGCCTATTTTAGGTCGTTTATATGGTTTTTGGCCAATTTTTGTGTTTGTAGTCGTTTTTATGGTTTTTGGCCAATTTAAGTGCTTTTAGTCGTTTTTATGTTTGTAGTGGTTTTTAATGTTTTTGGCCTATTTTAGGGTCGTTTATATAGTTTTTGGCCAATTTTAGTGTTTGTAGTCGTTTTTATTGTTTTTGGCCTATTTTAGGTCGTTTATATGGTTTTTGGCCAATTTTGGTGTTTGTAGTTGTTTTTATGGTTTTTGGCCAATTTTAGTGTTTGTAGTCGTTTTCATGTTTGTAGTGGTTTTTAATGTTTTTGGCCTATTTTAGGTCGTTTATATGGTTTTTTTTCCAATTTTAGTGTTTGTAGTCGTTTTTATGGGTTATGGCCAATTTTAGTGTTCGTAGTTGATTATTTGATTTTGGCTTAGTTTAGGTCGTTTATAAGGTTTTTGGCCAATTTTAGTGTTTGTAGTCATTTTTATTGTTTTTGGCCTATTTTAGGTCGTTTATATGGTTTTTGGCCAATTTTATTGTTTGTAGTGGTTTTTATGGTTTTTGGCCTATTTTAGGTCGTTTATATGGTTTTTGGCCAATTTTTGTGTTTGTAGTCGTTTTTATGGTTTTTGGCCAATTTAAGTGCTTTTAGTCGTTTTTATGTTTGTAGTGGTTTTTAAAGTTTTTGGCCTATTTTAGGTCGTTTATATGGTTTTTGGCCAATTTTAGTTTTTGTAGTCGTTTTTATTGTTTTTGGCCAATTTTAGTGTTTGTAGTCATTTTTATGTTTTTTGGCCTATTTTATGTCGTTTATATGGTTTTTGGCCAATTTTTGTGTTTGTAGTCGTTTTTATATGGTTTTTGGCCTATTTTAGGTCGTTTATATGGTTTTTGGCCAATTTTGGTGTTTGTAGTTGTTTTTATGGTTGTAGTGGTTTTTAATGTTTTTGGCCTATTTTAGGTCGTTTATATGGTTTTTGTCCAATTTTAGTGTTTGTAGTCGTTTTTATGGGTTATGGCCAATTTTAGTGTTCGTAGTTGATTATTTGATTTTGGCTTATTTTAGGTCGTTTATATGGTTTTTGGCCAATTTTAGTGTTTGTAGTCATTTTTATTGTTTTTGGCCTATTTTAGGTCGTTTATATGGTTTTTGGCCAATTTTAGTGTTTGTAGTGGTTTTTATGGTTTTTGGCCTATTTTAGGTCGTTTATATGGTTTTTGGCCAATTTAAGTGCTTTTAGTCGTTTTTATGTTTGTAGTGGTTTTTAAAGTTTTTGGCCTATTTTAGGTCGTTTATATGGTTTTTGGCCAATTTTAGTTTTTGTAGTCGTTTTTATTGTTTTTGGCCAATTTTAGTGTTTGTAGTCATTTTTATGTTTTTTGGCCTATTTTATGTCGTTTATGTGGTTTTTGGCCAAATTTTGTGTTTGTAGTCGTTTTTATATGGTTTTTGGCCTATTTTAGGTAGTTTATATGGTTTTTGGCCAATTTTGGTGTTTGTAGTTGTTTTTATGGTTTTTGGCCAATTTTAGTGTTTGTAGTCGTTTTCATGTTTGTAGTGGTTTTTAATGTTTTTGGCCTATTTTAGGTCGTTTATATGGTTTTTGTCCAATTTTAGTGTTTGTAGTCGTTTTTATGGGTTATGGCCAATTTTAGTGTTCGTAGTCGATTATTTGATTTTGGCTTATTTTAGGTCGTTTATAAGGTTTTTGGCCAATTTTAGTGTTTGTAGTCATTTTTATTGTTTTTGGCCTATTTTAGGTCGTTTATATGGTTTTTGGCCAATTTTAGTGTTTGTAGTGGTTTTTATGGTTTTTGGCCTATTTTAGGTCGTTTATATGGTTTTTGGCCAATTTTTGTGTTTGTAGTCGTTTTTATGGTTTATGGCCAATTTAAGTGCTTTTAGTCGTTTTTATGTTTGTAGTGGTTTTTAATGTTTTTGGCCTATTTTAGGTTGTTTATATGGTTTTTGGCCAATTTTAGTTTTTGTAGTCGTTTTTATTGTTTTTGGCCAATTTTAGTGTTTGTAGTCATTTTTATGGTTTTTGGCCTATTTTAGGTCGTTTATATGGTTTTTGGCCAATTTTAGTGTTTGTAGTCGTTTTTATGCTTTTTGGCCTATTTTATTGTTTATAGTCGTTTTTATGGTTTTAGGCATATTTTAGGGTCGATATTTGGGATTTTGGCCAATTTTAGTGTTTGTAGTGGTTTTTAATGTTTTTGGCCTATTTTATGTACGTTCTTTTGTTTTTGGCCAATTTAAGTGTTTGTAGTCGTTTTTATGGGTTATGGCCAATTTTAGTGTTCGTAGTCGTTTTTATGGTTTTTGGCCTATTTTAGGGTCGTTTATATGGATTTTGGCCAATTTTAGTGTTTGTAGTCGTTTTTATGGTTTTTGGCCAATTTTTAGTGTTTGTAGTGGTTTTAATGTTTTTGGCCTATTTTAGGATCGTTCTGTAGTTTTTGGCCAATTTAAGTATTTGTAGTCGTTTTTCTGGGTTATGGCCAATTTTAGTGTTCATAGTCGTTTTTATGGTTTTTGACCAATTTTAGTGATTGTAGTCGTTTTTAAGGTTTTTGGCCTATTTTAGGGTCGTTTATATAGTTTTTGGCCAATTTTAGTGTTTGTAGTCGTTTTTATGTTTTTTGGCCTATTTTATGTCGTTTATATGGTTTTTGGCCAATTTTTGTGTTTGTAGTCGTTTTTATATGGTTTTTGGCCTATTTTAGGTCGTTTATATGGTTTTCGGCCAATTTTGGTGTTTGTAGTTGTTTTTATGGTTTTTGGCCAATTTTAGTGTTTGTAGTCGTTTTCATGTTTGTAGTGGTTTTTAATGTTTTTGGCCTATTTTAGGGTCGTTTATATGGATTTTGGCCAATTTTAGTGTTTGTAGTCGTTTTTATGGTTTTTGGCCAATTTTTAGTGTTTGTAGTGGTTTTAATGTTTTTGGCCTATTTTAGGATCGTTCTGTAGTTTTTGGCCAATTTAAGTGTTTGTAGTCGTTTTTCTGGGTTATGGCCAATTTTAGTGTTCGTAGTCGTTTTTATGGTTTTTGACCAATTTTAGTGATTGTAGTCGTTTTTAAGGTTTTTGGCCTATTTTAGGGTCGTTTATATAGTTTTTGGCCAATTTTAGTGTTTGTAGTCGTTTTTATGGTTTTTGGCCTATTTTAGGTCATTTATATGGTTTTTGGCCAATTTTGGTGTTTGTAGTTGTTTTTATGGTTTTTGGCCTATTTTAGGCCCTTTATATGGTTTTTGGCCAATTTTTGTGTTTGTAGTCGTTTTTATGGTTTTTGGCCAATTTAAGGCTTTTAGTCGTTTTTATGTTTGTAGTGGTTTTTAATGTTTTTGGCCTATTTTAGGTCGTTTATATGGTTTTTGGCCAATTTTAGTTTTTGTAGTCGTTTTTATTGTTTTTGGCCAATTTTAGTGTTTGTAGTCATTTTTATGGTTTTTGGCCAATTTTTAGTGTTTGTAGTGGTTTTAATGTTTTTGGCCTATTTTAGGATCGTTCTGTAGTTTTTGGCCAATTTAAGTGTTTGTAGTCGTTTATCTGGGTTATGGCCAATTTTAGTGTTCGTAGTCGTTTTTATGGTTTTTGACCAATTTTAGTGATTGTAGTCGTTTTTAAGGTTTTTGGCCTATTTTAGGGTCGTTTATATAGTTTTTGGCCAATTTTAGTGTTTGTAGTCGTTTTTATGGTTTTTGGCCAATTTAAGGCTTTTAGTCGTTTTTATGTTTGTAGTGGTTTTTAATGTTTTTGGCCTATTTAAAGGTCGTTTATATGGTTTTTGGCCAATTTTAGTTTTTGTAGTCGTTTTTATTGTTTTTGGCCAATTTTAGTGTTTGTAGTCATTTTTATGGTTTTTGGCCTATTTTAGGTCGTTTATATGGTTTTTGGCCAATTTTAGTGTTTGTAGTCGTTTTTATGCTTTTTGGCCTATTTTATTGTTTATAGTCGTTTTTATGGTTTTAGGCATATTTTAGGGTCGATATTTGGGATTTTGGCCAATTTTAGTGTTTGTAGTGGTTTTTAATGTTTTTGGCCTATTTTATGTACGTTCTTTTGTTTTTGGCCAATTTAAGTGTTTGTAGTCGTTTTTATGGGTTATGGCCAATTTTAGTGTTCGTAGTCGTTTTTATGGTTTTTGGCCTATTTTAGGGTCGTTTATATGGATTTTGGCCAATTTTAGTGTTTGTAGTCGTTTTTATGGTTTTTGGCCAATTTTTAGTGTTTGTAGTGGTTTTAATGTTTTTGGCCTATTTTAGGATCGTTCTGTAGTTTTTGGCCAATTTAAGTGTTTGTAGTCGTTTTTCTGGGTTATGGCCAATTTTAGTGTTCATAGTCGTTTTTATGGTTTTTGACCAATTTTAGTGATTGTAGTCGTTTTTAAGGTTTTTGGCCTATTTTAGGGTCGTTTATATAGTTTTTGGCCAATTTTAGTGTTTGTAGTCGTTTTTATGGTTTTTGGCCAATTTTAGTGTTCATAGTCGTTTTTATGGTTTTTGACCAATTTTAGTGATTGTAGTCGTTTTTAAGGTTTTTGGCCTATTTTAGGGTCGTTTATATAGTTTTTGGCCAATTTTAGTGTTTGTAGTCGTTTTTATGTTTTTTGGCCTATTTTATGTCGTTTATATGGTTTTTGGCCAATTTTTGTGTTTGTAGTCGTTTTTATATGGTTTTTGGCCTATTTTAGGTCGTTTATATGGTTTTCGGCCAATTTTGGTGTTTGTAGTTGTTTTTATGGTTTTTGGCCAATTTTAGTGTTTGTAGTCGTTTTCATGTTTGTAGTGGTTTTTAATGTTTTTGGCCTATTTTAGGGTCGTTTATATGGATTTTGGCCAATTTTAGTGTTTGTAGTCGTTTTTATGGTTTTTGGCCAATTTTTAGTGTTTGTAGTGGTTTTAATGTTTTTGGCCTATTTTAGGATCGTTCTGTAGTTTTTGGTCAATTTAAGTGTTTGTAGTCGTTTTTCTGGGTTATGGCCAATTTTAGTGTTCGTAGTCGTTTTTATGGTTTTTGACCAATTTTAGTGATTGTAGTCGTTTTTAAGGTTTTTGGCCTATTTTAGGGTCGTTTATATAGTTTTTGGCCAATTTTAGTGTTTGTAGTCGTTTTTATGGTTTTTGGCCTATTTTAGGTCATTTATATGGTTTTTGGCCAATTTTGGTGTTTGTAGTTGTTTTTATGGTTTTTGGCCTATTTTAGGTCGTTTATATGGTTTTTGGCCAATTTTTGTGTTTGTAGTCGTTTTTATGGTTTTTGGCCAATTTAAGGCTTTTAGTCGTTTTTATGTTTGTAGTGGTTTTTAATGTTTTTGGCCTATTTTAGGTCGTTTATATGGTTTTTGGCCAATTTTAGTTTTTGTAGTCGTTTTTATTGTTTTTGGCCAATTTTAGTGTTTGTAGTCATTTTTATGGTTTTTGGCCTATTTTAGGTCGTTTATATGGTTTTTGGCCAATTTTAGTGTTTGTAGTCGTTTTTATGCTTTTTGGCCTATTTTATTGTTTATAGTCGTTTTTATGGTTTTAGGCATATTTTAGGGTCGATATTTGGGATTTTGGCCAATTTTAGTGTTTGTAGTGGTTTTTAATGTTTTTGGCCTATTTTATGTACGTTCTTTTGTTTTTGGCCAATTTAAGTGTTTGTAGTCGTTTTTATGGGTTATGGCCAATTTTAGTGTTCGTAGTCGTTTTTATGGTTTTTGGCCTATTTTAGGGTCGTTTATATGGATTTTGGCCAATTTTAGTGTTTGTAGTCGTTTTTATGGTTTTTGGCCAATTTTTAGTGTTTGTAGTGGTTTTAATGTTTTTGGCCTATTTTAGGATCGTTCTGTAGTTTTTGGCCAATTTAAGTGTTTGTAGTCGTTTTTCTGGGTTATGGCCAATTTTAGTGTTCATAGTCGTTTTTATGGTTTTTGACCAATTTTAGTGATTGTAGTCGTTTTTAAGGTTTTTGGCCTATTTTAGGGTCGTTTATATAGTTTTTGGCCAATTTTAGTGTTTGTAGTCGTTTTTATGGTTTTTGGCCAATTTTAGTGTTCATAGTCGTTTTTATGGTTTTTGACCAATTTTAGTGATTGTAGTCGTTTTTAAGGTTTTTGGCCTATTTTAGGGTCGTTTATATAGTTTTTGGCCAATTTTAGTGTTTGTAGTCGTTTTTATGTTTTTTTGGCCTATTTTATGTCGTTTATATGGTTTTTGGCCAATTTTTGTGTTTGTAGTCGTTTTTATATGGTTTTTGGCCTATTTTAGGTCGTTTATATGGTTTTCGGCCAATTTTGGTGTTTGTAGTTGTTTTTATGGTTTTTGGCCAATTTTAGTGTTTGTAGTCGTTTTCATGTTTGTAGTGGTTTTTAATGTTTTTGGCCTATTTTAGGGTCGTTTATATGGATTTTGGCCAATTTTAGTGTTTGTAGTCGTTTTTATGGTTTTTGGCCAATTTTTAGTGTTTGTAGTGGTTTTAATGTTTTTGGCCTATTTTAGGATCGTTCTGTAGTTTTTGGCCAATTTAAGTGTTTGTAGTCGTTTTTCTGGGTTATGGCCAATTTTAGTGTTCGTAGTCGTTTTTATGGTTTTTGACCAATTTTAGTGATTGTAGTCGTTTTTAAGGTTTTTGGCCTATTTTAGGGTCGTTTATATAGTTTTTGGCCAATTTTAGTGTTTGTAGTCGTTTTTATGGTTTTTGGCCTATTTTAGGTCATTTATATGGTTTTTGGCCAATTTTGGTGTTTGTAGTTGTTTTTATGGTTTTTGGCCTATTTTAGGCCCTTTATATGGTTTTTGGCCAATTTTTGTGTTTGTAGTCGTTTTTATGGTTTTTGGCCAATTTAAGGCTTTTAGTCGTTTTTATGTTTGTAGTGGTTTTTAATGTTTTTGGCCTATTTTAGGTCGTTTATATGGTTTTTGGCCAATTTTAGTTTTTGTAGTCGTTTTTATTGTTTTTGGCCAATTTTAGTGTTTGTAGTCATTTTTATGGTTTTTGGCCTATTTTAGGTCGTTTATATGGTTTTTGGCCAATTTTAGTGTTTGTAGTCGTTTTTATGCTTTTTGGCCTATTTTATTGTTTGTAGTCATTTTTATGGTTTTTGGCATATTTTAGGGTCGATATTTGGGATTTTGGCCAATTTTAGTGTTTGTAGTGGTTTTTAATGTTTTTGGCCTATTTTATGTACGTTCTTTTGTTTTTGGCCAATTTAAGTGTTTGTAGTCGTTTTTATGGGTTATGGCCAATTTTAGTGTTCGTAGTCGTTTTTATGGTTTTTGGCCTATTTTAGGGTCGTTTATATGGATTTTGGCCAATTTTAGTGTTTGTAGTCATTTTTATGGTTTTTGGCCAATTTTTAGTGTTTGTAGTGGTTTTAATGTTTTTGGCCTATTTTAGGATCGTTCTGTAGTTTTTGGCCAATTTAAGTGTTTGTAGTCGTTTATCTGGGTTATGGCCAATTTTAGTGTTCGTAGTCGTTTTTATGGTTTTTGACCAATTTTAGTGATTGTAGTCGTTTTTAAGGTTTTTGGCCTATTTTAGGGTCGTTTATATAGTTTTTGGCCAATTTTAGTGTTTGTAGTCGTTTTTATGGTTTTTGGCCAATTTAAGGCTTTTAGTCGTTTTTATGTTTGTAGTGGTTTTTAATGTTTTTGGCCTATTTAAAGGTCGTTTATATGGTTTTTGGCCAATTTTAGTTTTTGTAGTCGTTTTTATTGTTTTTGGCCAATTTTAGTGTTTGTAGTCATTTTTATGGTTTTTGGCCTATTTTAGGTCGTTTATATGGTTTTTGGCCAATTTTAGTGTTTGTAGTCGTTTTTATGCTTTTTGGCCTATTTTATTGTTTGTAGTCATTTTTATGGTTTTTGGCATATTTTAGGGTCGATATTTGGGATTTTGGCCAATTTTAGTGTTTGTAGTGGTTTTTAATGTTTTTGGCCTATTTTATGTACGTTCTTTTGTTTTTGGCCAATTTAAGTGTTTGTAGTCGTTTTTATGGGTTATGGCCAATTTTAGTGTTCGTAGTCGTTTTTATGGTTTTTGGCCTATTTTAGGGTCGTTTATATGGATTTTGGCCAATTTTAGTGTTTGTAGTCGTTTTTATGGTTTTTGGCCAATTTTTAGTGTTTGTAGTGGTTTTAATGTTTTTGGCCTATTTTAGGATCGTTCTGTAGTTTTTGGCCAATTTAAGTGTTTGTAGTCGTTTTTCTGGGTTATGGCCAATTTTAGTGTTCGTAGTCGTTTTTATGGTTTTTGACCAATTTTAGTGATTGTAGTCGTTTTTAAGGTTTTTGGCCTATTTTAGGGTCGTTTATATAGTTTTTGGCCAATTTTAGTGTTTGTAGTCGTTTTTATGGTTTTTGGCCTATTTTAGGTCATTTATATGGTTTTTGGCCAATTTTGGTGTTTGTAGTTGTTTTTATGGTTTTTGGCCTATTTTAGGTCCTTTATATGGTTTTTGGCCAATTTTTGTGTTTGTAGTCGTTTTTATGGTTTTTGGCCAATTTAAGGCTTTTAGTCGTTTTTATGTTTGTAGTGGTTTTTAATGTTTTTGGCCTATTTTAGGTCGTTTATATGGTTTTTGGCCAATTTTAGTTTTTGTAGTTGTTTTTATTGTTTTTGGCCAATTTTAGTGTTTGTAGTCATTTTTATGGTTTTTGGCCTATTTTAGGTCGTTTATATGGTTTTTGGCCAATTTTAGTGTTTGTAGTCGTTTTTATGCTTTTTGGCCTATTTTATTGTTTGTAGTCATTTTTATGGTTTTTGGCATATTTTAGGGTCGATATTTGGGATTTTGGCCAATTTTAGTGTTTGTAGTGGTTTTTAATGTTTTTGGCCTATTTTATGTACGTTCTTTTGTTTTTGGCCAATTTAAGTGTTTGTAGTCGTTTTTATGGGTTATGGCCAATTTTAGTGTTCGTAGTCGTTTTTATGGTTTTTGGCCTATTTTAGGGTCGTTTATATGGATTTTGGCCAATTTTAGTGTTTGTAGTCGTTTTTATGGTTTTTGGCCAATTTTTAGTGTTTTGTAGTGGTTTTAATGTTTTTGGCCTATTTTAGGATCGTTATGTAGTTTTTGTCCAATTTAAGTGTTTGTAGTCGTTTTTCTGGGTTATGGCCAATTTTAGTGTTCGTAGTCGTTTTTATGGTTTTTGGCCAATTTTAGTGTTTGTAGTCATTTTTATGTTTTTTGGCCTATTTTATGTCGTTTATATGGTTTTTGGCCAATTTTTGTGTTTGTAGTCGTTTTTATATGGTTTTTGGCCTATTTTAGGTCGTTTATATGGTTTTCGGCCAATTTTGGTGTTTGTAGTTGTTTTTATGGTTTTTGGCCAATTTTAGTGTTTGTAGTCGTTTTCATGTTTGTAGTGGTTTTTAATGTTTTTGGCCTATTTTAGGGTCGTTTATATGGATTTTGGCCAATTTTAGTGTTTGTAGTCGTTTTTATGGTTTTTGGCCAATTTTTAGTGTTTGTAGTGGTTTTAATGTTTTTGGCCTATTTTAGGATCGTTCTGTAGTTTTTGGTCAATTTAAGTGTTTGTAGTCGTTTTTCTGGGTTATGGCCAATTTTAGTGTTCGTAGTCGTTTTTATGGTTTTTGACCAATTTTAGTGATTGTAGTCGTTTTTAAGGTTTTTGGCCTATTTTAGGGTCGTTTATATAGTTTTTGGCCAATTTTAGTGTTTGTAGTCGTTTTTATGGTTTTTGGCCTATTTTAGGTCATTTATATGGTTTTTGGCCAATTTTGGTGTTTGTAGTTGTTTTTATGGTTTTTGGCCTATTTTAGGTCCTTTATATGGTTTTTGGCCAATTTTTGTGTTTGTAGTCGTTTTTATGGTTTTTGGCCAATTTAAGGCTTTTAGTCGTTTTTATGTTTGTAGTGGTTTTTAATGTTTTTGGCCTATTTTAGGTCGTTTATATGGTTTTTGGCCAATTTTAGTTTTTGTAGTCGTTTTTATTGTTTTTGGCCAATTTTAGTGTTTGTAGTCATTTTTATGGTTTTTGGCCTATTTTAGGTCGTTTATATGGTTTTTGGCCAATTTTAGTGTTTGTAGTCGTTTTTATGCTTTTTGGCCTATTTTATTGTTTGTAGTCATTTTTATGGTTTTTGGCATATTTTAGGGTCGATATTTGGGATTTTGGCCAATTTTAGTGTTTGTAGTGGTTTTTAATGTTTTTGGCCTATTTTATGTACGTTCTTTTGTTTTTGGCCAATTTAAGTGTTTGTAGTCGTTTTTATGGGTTATGGCCAATTTTAGTGTTCGTAGTCGTTTTTATGGTTTTTGGCCTATTTTAGGGTCGTTTATATGGATTTTGGCCAATTTTAGTGTTTGTAGTCGTTTTTATGGTTTTTGGCCAATTTTTAGTGTTTGTAGTGGTTTTAATGTTTTTGGCCTATTTTAGGATCGTTCTGTAGTTTTTGGCCAATTTAAGTGTTTGTAGTCGTTTTTCTGGGTTATGGCCAATTTTAGTGTTCGTAGTCGTTTTTATGGTTTTTGACCAATTTTAGTGATTGTAGTCGTTTTTAAGGTTTTTGGCCTATTTTAGGGTCGTTTATATAGTTTTTGGCCAATTTTAGTGTTTGTAGTCGTTTTTATGGTTTTTGGCCTATTTTAGGTCATTTATATGGTTTTTGGCCAATTTTGGTGTTTGTAGTTGTTTTTATGGTTTTTGGCCTATTTTAGGTCCTTTATATGGTTTTTGGCCAATTTTTGTGTTTGTAGTCGTTTTTATGGTTTTTGGCCAATTTAAGGCTTTTAGTCGTTTTTATGTTTGTAGTGGTTTTTAATGTTTTTGGCCTATTTTAGGTCGTTTATATGGTTTTTGGCCAATTTTAGTTTTTGTAGTCGTTTTTATGGGATCCGGTGCATTAGTGCTGGTATGATCGCACCTAATATATAATACGGTTTAATTGTATATATTTCTTCCATCTTTTAGGCCGAATTTTGGAGAAATCCGATAAACTAGAATAAAACACGATATTTTTCATTAATGTCGCCAAAAATTGAACGATAAAATTTATAACACGGTGAAAACTAAACGAAATAAAAAAAATTGAAAAAAGAGGTGCAACACAAGGACTTCCCAGGAGGTCACCCATACTAGTACTACTCTCGCCCAAACACGCTTAACTGTGGAGTTCTGATAGGATCCGGTGCATTAGTGCTGGTATGATCGTACCTGATATATAATACGGTTTAATTGTATATATTTCTTCCATCTTTCAGGTCGAATTTTGGAGAAATCCGAGAAACAAGAATAAAACGATATTTTTCATTAATCTCGCCAAAAATAGAACGATAAAATTTATAACACGGTGAAAACTAAACGAAATAAAAAAAATTCGAAAAAAGAGGTGCAACACAAGGAAGGACTTCCCAGGAGGTCACCCATCCTAGTACTACTCTAGCCCAAGCACGCTTAACTACGGAGTTCTGATGGGATCCGGTGCATTAGTGCTGGTATGATCGCACCTAATATATTATACGGTTTAATTGTATATATTTCTTCCATCTTTCAGGCCGAATTTTGGAGAAATCCGAGAAACTAGAATAAAACACGATATTTTTCATTAATCTCGCCAAAAATTGAACGATAAAATTTATAACACGGTGAAAACTAAACGAAATAAAAAAATCGAAAAAAGAGGTGCAACACAAGGACTTCCCAGGAGGTCACCCATCCTAGTACTACTCTCGCTCAAGCACGCTTAACTACGGAGTTCTGATGGGATCCGGTGCATTAGTGCTGGTATGATCGCACCTAATATATTATACGGTTTAATTGTATATATTTCTTCCATCTTTCAGGCCGAATTTTGGAGAAATCCGAGAAACTAGAATAAAACACGATATTTTTCATTAATCTCGCCAAAAATTGAACGATAAAATTTATAACGCGGTGAAAACTAAACAAAATAAAAAAAAAATCGAAAAAAGAGGTGCAACACAAGGACTTCCCAGGAGGTCACCCATCCTAGTACTACTCTAGCCCAAGCACGCTTAACTACGGAGTTTTGATGGGATCCGGTGCATTAGTGCTGGTATGATCGCACCTAATATATAATACGGTTTAATTGTATATATTTCTTCCATCTTTTAGGCCGAATTTTGGAGAAATCCGATAAACTAGAATAAAACACGATATTTTTCATTAATGTCGCCAAAAATTGAACGATAAAATTTATAACACGGTGAAAACTAAACGAAATAAAAAAAATTGAAAAAAGAGGTGCAACACAAGGACTTCCCAGGAGGTCACCCATACTAGTACTACTCTCGCCCAAACACGCTTAACTGTGGAGTTCTGATAGGATCCGGTGCATTAGTGATGGTATGATCGTACCTGATATATAATACGGTTTAATTGTATATATGTCTTCCATCTTTCAGGTCGAATTTTGGAGAAATCCGAGAAACAAGAATAAAACGATATTTTTCATTAATCTCGCCAAAAATAGAACGATAAAATTTATAACACGGTGAAAACTAAACGAAATAAAAAAATCGAAAAAACAGGTGCAACACAAGGACTTCCCAGGAGGTCACCCATCCTAGTACTACTCTCGCCCAAGCACGCTTAACTACGGAGTTCTTATGGGATCCGGTGCATTAGTGCTAGTATGATCGCACCTAATATATTATACGGTTTAATTGTATATATTTCTTCCATCTTTCAGGCCGAATTTTGGAGAAATCCGAGAAACTAGAATAAAACACGATATTTTTCATTAATCTCGCCAAAAATTGAACGATAAAATTTATAACACGGTGAAAACTAAACGAAATAAAAAAATCGAAAAAAGAGGTGCAACACAAGGACTTCCCAGGAGGTCACCCATCCTAGTACTACTATCGCCCAAGCACGCTTAACTACGGAGTTCTGATGGGATCCGGTGCATTAGTGCTGGTATGATCGCACCTAATATATTATACGGTTTAATTGTATATATTTCTTCCATCTTTCAGGCCGAATTTTGGAGAAATCCGAGAAACTAGAATAAAACACGATATTTTTCATTAATCTCGCCAAAAATTGAACGATAAAATTTATAACGCGGTGAAAACTAAACGAAATAAAAAAAAATCGAAAAAAGAGGTGCAACACAAGGACTTCCCAGGAGGTCACCCATCCTAGTACTACTCTAGCCCAAGCACGCTTAACTACGGAGTTTTGATGGGATCCGGTGCATTAGTGCTGGTATGATCGCACCTAATATATAATACGGTTTAATTGTATATATTTCTTCCATCTTTTAGGCCGAATTTTGGAGAAATCCGAGAAACTAGAATAAAACACGATATTTTTCATTAATATCGCCAAAAATTGAACGATAAAATTTATAACACGGTGAAAACTAAACGAAATAAAAAAAAATTGAAAAAAGAGGTGCAACACAAGGACTTCCCAGGAGGTCACCCATCCTAGTACTACTCTCGCCCAAACACGCTTAACTGTGGAGTTCTGATAGGATCCGGTGCATTAGTGCTGGTATGATCGTACCTGATATATAATACGGTTTAATTGTATATATTTCTTCCATCTTTCAGGTCGAATTTTGGAGAAATCCGAGAAACAAGAATAAAACGATATTTTTCATTAATCTCGCCAAAAATAGAACGATAAAATTTATAACACGGTGAAAACTAAACGAAATAAAAAAAATTCGAAAAAAGAGGTGCAACACAAGGAAGGACTTCCCAGGAGGTCACCCATCCTAGTACTACTCTAGCCCAAGCACGCTTAACTACGGAGTTCTGATGGGATCCGGTGCATTAGTGCTGGTATGATCGCACCTAATATATTATACGGTTTAATTGTATATATTTCTTCCATCTTTCAGGCCGAATTTTGGAGAAATCCGAGAAACTAGAATAAAACACGATATTTTTCATTAATCTCGCCAAAAATTGAACGATAAAATTTATAACACGGTGAAAACTAAACGAAATAAAAAAATCGAAAAAAGAGGTGCAACACAAGGACTTCCCAGGAGGTCACCCATCCTAGTACTACTCTCGCTCAAGCACGCTTAACTACGGAGTTCTGATGGGATCCGGTGCATTAGTGCTGGTATGATCACACCTAATATATTATACGGTTTAATTGTATATATTTCTTCCATCTTTCAGGCCGAATTTTGGAGAAATCCGAGAAACTAGAATAAAACACGATATTTTTCATTAATCTCGCCAAAAATTGAACGATAAAATTTATAACGCGGTGAAAACTAAACGAAATAAAAAAAAAATCGAAAAAAGAGGTGCAATACAAGGACTTCCCAGGAGGTCACCCATCCTAGTACTACTCTAGCCCAAGCACGCTTAACTACGGAGTTTTGATGGGATCCGGTGCTTTAGTGCTGGTATGATCGCACCTAATATATAATACGGTTTAATTGTATATATTTCTTACATCTTTTAGGCCGAATTTTGGAGAAATCCGAGAAACTAGAATAAAACACGATATTTTTCATTAATGTCGCCAAAAATTGAACGATAAAATTTATAACACGGTGAAAACTAAACGAAATAAAAAAAAATTGAAAAAAGAGGTGCAACACAAGGACTTCCCAGGAGGTCACCCATCCTAGTACTACTCTCGCCCAAACACGCTTAACTGTGGAGTTCTGATAGGATCCGGTGCATTAGTGATGGTATGATCGTACCTGATATATAATACGGTTTAACTGTATATATGTCTTCCATCTTTCAGGTCGAATTTTGGAGAAATCCGAGAAACAAGAATAAAACGATATTTTTCATTAATCTCGCCAAAAATAGAACGATAAAATTTATAACACGGTGAAAACTAAACGAAATAAAAAAAATTGAAAAAAGAGGTGCAACACAAGGACTTCCCAGGAGGTCACCCATACTAGTACTACTCTCGCCCAAACACGCTTAACTGTGGAGTTCTGATAGGATCCGGTGCATTAGTGCTGGTTTGATCGTACCTGATATATAATACGGTTTAATTGTATATATTTCTTCCATCTTTCAGGTCGAATTTTGGAGAAATCCGAGAAACAAGAATAAAACGATATTTTTCATTAATCTCGCCAAAAATAGAACGATAAAATTTATAACACGGTGAAAACTAAACGAAATAAAAAAAATTCGAAAAAAGAGGTGCAACACAAGGAAGGACTTCCCAGGAGGTCACCCATCCTAGTACTACTCTAGCCCAAGCACGCTTAACTACGGAGTTCTGATGGGATCCGGTGCATTAGTGCTGGTATGATCGCACCTAATATATTATACGGTTTAATTGTATATATTTTTTCCATCTTTCAGGCCGAATTTTGGAGAAATCCGAGAAACTAGAATAAAACACGATATTTTTCATTAATCTCGCCAAAAATTGAACGATAAAATTTATAACACGGTGAAAACTAAACGAAATAAAAAAATCGAAAAAAGAGGTGCAACACAAGGACTTCCCAGGAGGTCACCCATCCTAGTACTACTATCGCCCAAGCACGCTTAACTACGGAGTTCTGATGGGATCCGGTGCATTAGTGCTGGTATGATCGCACCTAATATATTATACGGTTTAATTGTATATATTTCTTCCATCTTTCAGGCCGAATTTTGGAGAAATCCGAGAAACTAGAATAAAACACGATATTTTTCATTAATCTCGCCAAAAATTGAACGATAAAATTTATAACGCGGTGAAAACTAAACGAAATAAAAAAAATCGAAAAAAAAGGTGCAACACAAGGACTTCCCAGGAGGTCACCCATCCTAGTACTACTCTAGCCCAAGCACGCTTAACTACGGAGTTTTGATGGGATCCGGTGCTTTAGTGCTGGTATGATCGCACCTAATATATAATACGGTTTAATTGTATATATTTCTTACATCTTTTAGGCCGAATTTTGGAGAAATCCGAGAAACTAGAATAAAACACGATATTTTTCATTAATGTCGCCAAAAATTGAACGATAAAATTTATAACACGGTGAAAACTAAACGAAATAAAAAAAAATTGAAAAAAGAGGTGCAACACAAGGACTTCCCAGGAGGTCACCCATCCTAGTACTACTCTCGCCCAAACACGCTTAACTGTGGAGTTCTGATAGGATCCGGTGCATTAGTGATGGTATGATCGTACCTGATATATAATACGGTTTAATTGTATATATGTCTTCCATCTTTCAGGTCGAATTTTGGAGAAATCCGAGAAACAAGAATAAAACGATATTTTTCATTAATCTCGCCAAAAATAGAACGATAAAATTTATAACACGGTGAAAACTAAACGAAATAAAAAAATCGAAAAAAGAGGTGCAACACAAGGACTTCCCAGGAGGTCACCCATCCTAGTACTACTCTCGCCCAAGCACGCTTAACTACGGAGTTCTGATGGGATCCGGTGCATTAGTGCTGGTATGATCGCACCTAATATATAATACGGTTTAATTGTATATATGTCTTCCATCTTTCAGGCCGAATTTTGGAGAAATCTGAGAAACTAGAATAAAACGCGATATTTTTCATTAATCTCGCCAAAAATTGAACTATAAAATTTATAACACGGTGAAAACTAAACGAAATAAAAAAAATCGAAAAAAGAGGTGCAACAAAAGGACTTCCCAGGAGGTCACCCATCCTAGTACTACTCTCGCCCAAGCACGCTTAACTACGGAGTTCTGATGGGATCCGGTGCATTAGTGCTGGTATGATCGCACCTAATATATTATACGGTTTAATTGTATATTTTTCTTCCATCTTTCAGGCCGAATTTTGGAGAAATCCGAGAAACTAGAATAAAACACGATATTTTTCATTAATCTCGCCAAAAATTGAACGATAAAATTTATAACACGGTGAAAACTAAACGAAATAAAAAAATCGAAAAAAGAGGTGCAACACAAGGAAGGACTTCCCAGGAGGTCACCCATCCTAGTACTACTCTAGCCCAAGCACGCTTAACTGCGGAGTTCTGATGGGATCCGGTGCATTAGTGCTGGTATGATCGCACCTAATATATTATACGGTTTAATTGTATATATTTCTTCCATCTTTCAGGCCGAATTTTGAGAAATCCGAGAAACTAGAATAAAACACGATATTTTTCATTAATCTCGCCAAAAATTGAACGATAAAATTTATAACGCGGTGAAAACTAAACGAAATAAAAAAAAATCGAAAAAAGAGGTGCAACACAAGGACTTCCCAGGAGGTCACCCATCCTAGTACTACTCTAGCCCAAGCACGCTTAACTACGGAGTTTTGATGGGATCCGGTGCATTAGTGCTGGTATGATCGCACCTAATATATAATACGGTTTAATTGTATATATTTCTTCCATCTTTTAGGCCGAATTTTGGAGAAATCCGAGAAACTAGAATAAAACACGATATTTTTCATTAATGTCGCCAAAAATTGAACGATAAAATTTATAACACGGTGAAAACTAAACGAAATAAAAAAATCGAAAAAAGAGGTGCAACACAAGGACTTCCCAGGAGGTCACCCATCCTAGTACTACTCTCGCCCAAGCACGCTTAACTACGGAGTTCTGATGGGATCCGGTGCATTAGTGCTGGTATGATCGCACCTAATATATTATACGGTTTAATTGTATATATTTCTTCCATCTTTCAGGCCGAATTTTGGAGAAATCCGAGAAACTAGAATAAAACACGATATTTTTCATTAATCTCGCCAAAAATTGAACGATAAAATTTATAACACGGTGAAAACTAAACGAAATAAAAAAATCGAAAAAAGAGGTGCAACACAAGGACTTCCCAGGAGGTCACCCATCCTAGTACTACTCTCGCCCAAGCACGCTTAACTACGGAGTTCTGATGGGATCCGGTGCATTAGTGCTGGTATGATCGCACCTAATATATAATACGGTTTAATTGTATATATGTCTTCCATCTTTCAGGCCGAATTTTGGAGAAATCTGAGAAACTAGAATAAAACGCGATATTTTTCATTAATCTCGCCAAAAATTGAACTATAAAATTTATAACACGGTGAAAACTAAACGAAATAAAAAAAATCGAAAAAAGAGGTGCAACAAAAGGACTTCCCAGGAGGTCACCCATCCTAGTACTACTCTCGCCCAAGCACGCTTAACTACGGAGTTCTGATGGGATCCGGTGCATTAGTGCTGGTATGATCGCACCTAATATATTATACGGTTTAATTGTATATTTTTCTTCCATCTTTCAGGCCGAATTTTGGAGAAATCCGAGAAACTAGAATAAAACACGATATTTTTCATTAATCTCGCCAAAAATTGAACGATAAAATTTATAACACGGTGAAAACTAAACGAAATAAAAAAATCGAAAAAAGAGGTGCAACACAAGGAAGGACTTCCCAGGAGGTCACCCATCCTAGTACTACTCTAGCCCAAGCACGCTTAACTGCGGAGTTCTGATGGGATCCGGTGCATTAGTGCTGGTATGATCGCACCTAATATATTATACGGTTTAATTGTATATATTTCTTCCATCTTTCAGGCCGAATTTTGGAGAAATCCGAGAAACTAGAATAAAACACGATATTTTTCATTAATCTCGCCAAAAATTGAACGATAAAATTTATAACATGGTGAAAACTAAACGAAATAAAAAAAAATCGAAAAAAGAGGTGCAACACAAGGACTTCCCAGGAGGTCACCCATCCTAGTACTACTATAGCCCAAGCACGCTTAACTACGGAGTTTTGATGGGATCCGGTGCTTTAGTGCTGGTATGATCGCACCTAATATATAATACGGTTTAATTGTATATATTTCTTCCATCTTTTAGGCCGAATTTTGGAGAAATCCGAGAAACTAGAATAAAACACGATATTTTTCATTAATGTCGCCAAAAATTGAACGATAAAATTTATAACACGGTGAAAACTAAACGAAATAAAAAAAAATTGAAAAAAGAGGTGCAACACAAGGACTTCCCAGGAGGTCACCCATCCTAGTACTACTCTCGCCCAAACACGCTTAACTGTGGAGTTCTGATAGGATCCGGTGCATTAGTGCTGGTATGATCGTACCTGATATATAATACGGTTTAATTGTATATATTTCTTCCATCTTTCAGGTCGAATTTTGGAGAAATCCGAGAAACAAGAATAAAACGATATTTTTCATTAATCTCGCCAAAAATAGAACGATAAAATTTATAACCCGGTGAAAACTAAACGAAATAAAAAAAAATCGAAAAAAGAGGTGCAACAAAAGGACTTCCCAGGAGGTCATCCATCCTAGTACAACTCTCGCCCAAGCACGCTTAACTACGGAGTTCTGATGGGATCCGGTGCATTAGTGCTGGTATGATCGCACCTAATATATTATACGGTTTAATTGTATATATTTTTTCCATCTTTCAGGCCGAATTTTGGAGAAATCCGAGAAACTAGAATAAAACACGATATTTTTCATTAATCTCGCCAAAAATTGAACGATAAAATTTATAACACGGTGAAAACTAAACGAAATAAAAAAATCGAAAAAAGAGGTGCAACACAAGGACTTCCCAGGAGGTCACCCATCCTAGTACTACTATCGCCCAAGCACGCTTAACTACGGAGTTCTGATGGGATCCGGTGCATTAGTGCTGGTATGATCGCACCTAATATATTATACGGTTTAATTGTATATATTTCTTCCATCTTTCAGGCCGAATTTTGGAGAAATCCGAGAAACTAGAATAAAACACGATATTTTTCATTAATCTCGCCAAAAATTGAACGATAAAATTTATAACGCGGTGAAAACTAAACGAAATAAAAAAAATCGAAAAAAAAGGTGCAACACAAGGACTTCCCAGGAGGTCACCCATCCTAGTACTACTCTAGCCCAAGCACGCTTAACTACGGAGTTTTGATGGGATCCGGTGCTTTAGTGCTGGTATGATCGCACCTAATATATAATACGGTTTAATTGTATATATTTCTTACATCTTTTAGGCCGAATTTTGGAGAAATCCGAGAAACTAGAATAAAACACGATATTTTTCATTAATGTCGCCAAAAATTGAACGATAAAATTTATAACACGGTGAAAACTAAACGAAATAAAAAAAAATTGAAAAAAGAGGTGCAACACAAGGACTTCCCAGGAGGTCACCCATCCTAGTACTACTCTCGCCCAAACACGCTTAACTGTGGAGTTCTGATAGGATCCGGTGCATTAGTGATGGTATGATCGTACCTGATATATAATACGGTTTAATTGTATATATGTCTTCCATCTTTCAGGTCGAATTTTGGAGAAATCCGAGAAACAAGAATAAAACGATATTTTTCATTAATCTCGCCAAAAATAGAACGATAAAATTTATAACACGGTGAAAACTAAACGAAATAAAAAAATCGAAAAAAGAGGTGCAACACAAGGACTTCCCAGGAGGTCACCCATCCTAGTACTACTCTCGCCCAAGCACGCTTAACTACGGAGTTCTGATGGGATCCGGTGCATTAGTGCTGGTATGATCGCACCTAATATATAATACGGTTTAATTGTATATATGTCTTCCATCTTTCAGGCCGAATTTTGGAGAAATCTGAGAAACTAGAATAAAACGCGATATTTTTCATTAATCTCGCCAAAAATTGAACTATAAAATTTATAACACGGTGAAAACTAAACGAAATAAAAAAAATCGAAAAAAGAGGTGCAACAAAAGGACTTCCCAGGAGGTCACCCATCCTAGTACTACTCTCGCCCAAGCACGCTTAACTACGGAGTTCTGATGGGATCCGGTGCATTAGTGCTGGTATGATCGCACCTAATATATTATACGGTTTAATTGTATATTTTTCTTCCATCTTTCAGGCCGAATTTTGGAGAAATCCGAGAAACTAGAATAAAACACGATATTTTTCATTAATCTCGCCAAAAATTGAACGATAAAATTTATAACACGGTGAAAACTAAACGAAATAAAAAAATCGAAAAAAGAGGTGCAACACAAGGAAGGACTTCCCAGGAGGTCACCCATCCTAGTACTACTCTAGCCCAAGCACGCTTAACTGCGGAGTTCTGATGGGATCCGGTGCATTAGTGCTGGTATGATCGCACCTAATATATTATACGGTTTAATTGTATATATTTCTTCCATCTTTCAGGCCGAATTTTGAGAAATCCGAGAAACTAGAATAAAACACGATATTTTTCATTAATCTCGCCAAAAATTGAACGATAAAATTTATAACGCGGTGAAAACTAAACGAAATAAAAAAAAATCGAAAAAAGAGGTGCAACACAAGGACTTCCCAGGAGGTCACCCATCCTAGTACTACTCTAGCCCAAGCACGCTTAACTACGGAGTTTTGATGGGATCCGGTGCATTAGTGCTGGTATGATCGCACCTAATATATAATACGGTTTAATTGTATATATTTCTTCCATCTTTTAGGCCGAATTTTGGAGAAATCCGAGAAACTAGAATAAAACACGATATTTTTCATTAATGTCGCCAAAAATTGAACGATAAAATTTATAACACGGTGAAAACTAAACGAAATAAAAAAATCGAAAAAAGAGGTGCAACACAAGGACTTCCCAGGAGGTCACCCATCCTAGTACTACTCTCGCCCAAGCACGCTTAACTACGGAGTTCTGATGGGATCCGGTGCATTAGTGCTGGTATGATCGCACCTAATATATTATACGGTTTAATTGTATATATTTCTTCCATCTTTCAGGCCGAATTTTGGAGAAATCCGAGAAACTAGAATAAAACACGATATTTTTCATTAATCTCGCCAAAAATTGAACGATAAAATTTATAACACGGTGAAAACTAAACGAAATAAAAAAATCGAAAAAAGAGGTGCAACACAAGGACTTCCCAGGAGGTCACCCATCCTAGTACTACTCTCGCCCAAGCACGCTTAACTACGGAGTTCTGATGGGATCCGGTGCATTAGTGCTGGTATGATCGCACCTAATATATAATACGGTTTAATTGTATATATGTCTTCCATCTTTCAGGCCGAATTTTGGAGAAATCTGAGAAACTAGAATAAAACGCGATATTTTTCATTAATCTCGCCAAAAATTGAACTATAAAATTTATAACACGGTGAAAACTAAACGAAATAAAAAAAATCGAAAAAAGAGGTGCAACAAAAGGACTTCCCAGGAGGTCACCCATCCTAGTACTACTCTCGCCCAAGCACGCTTAACTACGGAGTTCTGATGGGATCCGGTGCATTAGTGCTGGTATGATCGCACCTAATATATTATACGGTTTAATTGTATATTTTTCTTCCATCTTTCAGGCCGAATTTTGGAGAAATCCGAGAAACTAGAATAAAACACGATATTTTTCATTAATCTCGCCAAAAATTGAACGATAAAATTTATAACACGGTGAAAACTAAACGAAATAAAAAAATCGAAAAAAGAGGTGCAACACAAGGAAGGACTTCCCAGGAGGTCACCCATCCTAGTACTACTCTAGCCCAAGCACGCTTAACTGCGGAGTTCTGATGGGATCCGGTGCATTAGTGCTGGTATGATCGCACCTAATATATTATACGGTTTAATTGTATATATTTCTTCCATCTTTCAGGCCGAATTTTGAGAAATCCGAGAAACTAGAATAAAACACGATATTTTTCATTAATCTCGCCAAAAATTGAACGATAAAATTTATAACGCGGTGAAAACTAAACGAAATAAAAAAAATCGAAAAAAGAGGTGCAACACAAGGACTTCCCAGGAGGTCACCCATCCTAGTACTACTCTAGCCCAAGCACGCTTAACTACGGAGTTTTGATGGGATCCGGTGCATTAGTGCTGGTATGATCGCACCTAATATATAATACGGTTTAATTGTATATATTTCTTCCATCTTTTAGGCCGAATTTTGGAGAAATCCGAGAAACTAGAATAAAACACGATATTTTTCATTAATGTCGCCAAAAATTGAACGATAAAATTTATAACACGGTGAAAACTAAACGAAATAAAAAAATCGAAAAAAGAGGTGCAACACAAGGACTTCCCAGGAGGTCACCCATCCTAGTACTACTCTCGCCCAAGCACGCTTAACTACGGAGTTCTGATGGGATCCGGTGCATTAGTGCTGGTATGATCGCACCTAATATATTATACGGTTTAATTGTATATATTTCTTCCATCTTTCAGGCCGAATTTTGGAGAAATCCGAGAAACTAGAATAAAACACGATATTTTTCATTAATCTCGCCAAAAATTGAACGATAAAATTTATAACACGGTGAAAACTAAACGAAATAAAAAAATCGAAAAAAGAGGTGCAACACAAGGACTTCCCAGGAGGTCACCCATCCTAGTACTACTATCGCCCAAGCACGCTTAACTACGGAGTTCTGATGGGATCCGGTGCATTAGTGCTGGTATGATCGCACCTAATATATTATACGGTTTAATTGTATATATTTCTTCCATCTTTCAGGCCGAATTTTGGAGAAATCCGAGAAACTAGAATAAAACACGATATTTTTCATTAATCTCGCGAAAAATTGAACGATAAAATTTATAACGCGGTGAAAACTAAACGAAATAAAAAAAAATCGAAAAAAGAGGTGCAACACAAGGACTTCCCAGGAGGTCACCCATCCTAGTACTACTATAGCCCAAGCACGCTTAACTACGGAGTTTTGATGGGATCCGGTGCTTTAGTGCTGGTATGATCGCACCTAATATATAATACGGTTTAATTGTATATATTTCTTCCATCTTTTAGGCCGAATTTTGGAGAAATCCGAGAAACTAGAATAAAACACGATATTTTTCATTAATGTCGCCAAAAATTGAACGATAAAATTTATAACACGGTGAAAACTAAACGAAATAAAAAAAAATTGAAAAAAGAGGTGCAACACAAGGACTTCCCAGGAGGTCACCCATCCTAGTACTACTCTCGCCCAAACACGCTTAACTGTGGAGTTCTGATAGGATCCGGTGCATTAGTGATGGTATGATCGTACCTGATATATAATACGGTTTAATTGTATATATGTCTTCCATCTTTCAGGTCGAATTTTGGAGAAATCCGAGAAACAAGAATAAAACGATATTTTTCATTAATCTCGCCAAAAATAGAACGATAAAATTTATAACACGGTGAAAACTAAACGAAATAAAAAAATCGAAAAAAGAGGGTGCAACACAAGGACTTCCCAGGAGGTCACCCATCCTAGTACTACTCTCGCCCAAGCACGCTTAACTACGGAGTTCTGATGGGATCCGGTGCATTAGTGCTGGTATGATCGCACCTAATATATTATACGGTTTAATTGTATATATTTCTTCCATCTTTCAGGCCGAATTTTGGAGAAATCCGAGAAACTAGAATAAAACACGATATTTTTCATTAATCTCGCCAAAAATTGAACGATAAAATTTATAACACGGTGAAAACTAAACGAAATAAAAAAATCGAAAAAAGAGGTGCAACACAAGGACTTCCCAGGAGGTCACCCATCCTAGTACTACTCTCGCCCAAGCACGCTTAACTACGGAGTTCTGATGGGATCCGGTGCATTAGTGCTGGTATGATCGCACCTAATATATTATACGGTTTAATTGTATATATTTCTTCCATCTTTCAGGCCGAATTTTGGAGAAATCCGAGAAACTAGAATAAAACACGATATTTTTCATTAATCTCGCCAAAAATTGAACGATAAAATTTATAACACGGTGAAAACTAAACGAAATAAAAAAATCGAAAAAAGAGGTGCAACACAAGGACTTCCCAGGAGGTCACCCATCCTAGTACTACTATCGCCCAAGCACGCTTAACTACGGAGTTCTGATGGGATCCGGTGCATTAGTGCTGGTATGATCGCACCTAATATATTATACGATTTAATTGTATATATTTCTTCCATCTTTCAGGCCGAATTTTGGAGAAATCCGAGAAACTAGAATAAAACACGATATTTTTCATTAATCTTGCCAAAAATTGAACGATAAAATTTATAACGCGGTGAAAACTAAACGAAATAAAAAAAATCGAAAAAAGAGGTGCAACACAAGGACTTCCCAGGAGGTCACCCATCCTAGTACTACTATAGCCCAAGCACGCTTAACTACGGAGTTTTGATGGGATCCGGTGCTTTAGTGCAGGTATGAACGCACCTAATATATAATACGGTTTAATTGTATATATTTCTTCCATCTTTTAGGCCGAATTTTGGAGAAATCCGAGAAACTAGAATAAAACACGATATTTTTCATTAATGTCGCCAAAAATTGAACGATAAAATTTATAACACGGTGAAAACTAAACGAAATAAAAAAAAATTGAAAAAAGAGGTGCAACACAAGGACTTCCCAGGAGGTCACCCATCCTAGTACTACTCTCGCCCAAACACGCTTAACTGTGGAGTTCTGATAGGATCCGGTGCATTAGTGATGGTATGATCGTACCTGATATATAATACGGTTTAATTGTATATATGTCTTCCATCTTTCAGGTCGAATTTTGGAGAAATCCGAGAAACAAGAATAAAACGATATTTTTCATTAATCTCGCCAAAAATAGAACGATAAAATTTATAACACGGTGAAAACTAAACGAAATAATAAAATCGAAAAAAGAGGTGCAACACAAGGACTTCCCAGGAGGTCACCCGTCCTAGTACTACTCTCGCCCAAGCACGCTTAACTACGGAGTTCTGATGGGATCCGGTGCATTAGTGCTGGTATGATCGCACCTAATATATTATACGGTTTAATTGTATATATTTCTTCCATCTTTCAGGCCGAATTTTGGAGAAATCCGAGAAACTAGAATAAAACGCGATATTTTTCATTAATCTCGCCAAAAATTGAACGATAAAATTTATAACGCGGTGAAAACTAAACGAAATAAAAAAAAAATCGAAAAAAGAGGTGCAACACAAGGACTTCCCAGGAGGTCACCCATCCTAGTACTACTCTAGCACAAGCACGCTTAACTACGGAGTTTTGATGGGATCCGGTGCATTAGTGCTGGTATGATCGCACCTAACATATAATACGGTTTAATTGTATATATTTCTTCCATCTTTCAGGCCGAATTTTGGAGAAATCCGAGAAACTAGAATAAAACACGATATTTTTCATTAATCTCGCCAAAAATTGAACGATAAAATTTATAACACGGTGAAAACTAAACGAAATAAAAAAATCGAAAAAAGAGGTGCAACACAAGGAAGGACTTCCCAGGAGGTCACCCATCCTAGTACTACTCTAGCCCAAGCACGCTTAACTGCGGAGTTCTGATGGGATCCGGTTCATTAGTGATGGTATGATCGTACCTGATATATAATACGGTTTAATTGTATATATGTCTTCCATCTTTCAGGTCGAATTTTGGAGAAATCCGAGAAACAAGAATAAAACGATATTTTTCATTAATCTCGCCAAAAATAGAACGATAAAATTTATAACACGGTGAAAACTAAACGAAATAAAAAAATCGAAAAAAGAGGTGCAACACAAGGACTTCCCAGGAGGCCACCCATCCTAGTACTACTCTCGCCCAAGCACGCTTAACTACGGAGTTCTGATGGGATCCGGTGCATTAGTGCTGGTATGATCGCACCTAATATATTATACGGTTTAATTGTATATATTTCTTCCATCTTTCAGGCCGAATTTTGGAGAAATCCGAGAAACTAGAATAAAACACGATATTTTTCATTAATCTCGCCAAAAATTGAACGATAAAATTTATAACCCGGTGAAAACTAAACGAAATAAAAAAATCGAAAAAAGAGGTGCAACACAAGGACTTCCCAGGAGGTCACCCATCCTAGTACTACTCTCGCTCAAGCACGCTTAACTATGGAGTTCTGATGGGATCCGGTGCATTAGTGCTGGTATGATCGCACCTAATATATTATACGGTTTAATTGTATATATTTCTTCCATCTTTCAGGCCGAATTTTGGAGAAATCCGAGAAACTAGAATAAAACACGATATTTTTCATTAATCTCGCCAAAAATTGAACGATAAAATTTATAACGCGGTGAAAACTAAACGAAATAAAAAAAAAATCGAAAAAAGAGGTGCAACACAAGGACTTCCCAGGAGGTCACCCATCCTAGTACTACTCTAGCCCAAGCACGCTTAACTACGGAGTTTTGATGGGATCCGGTGCATTAGTGCTGGTATGATCGCACCTAATATATAATACGGTTTAATTGTATATATTTCTTCCATCTTTTAGGCCGAATTTTGGAGAAATCCGATAAACTAGAATAAAACACGATATTTTTCATTAATGTCGCCAAAAATTGAACGATAAAATTTATAACATGGTGAAAACTAAACGAAATAAAAAAAAATTGAAAAAAGAGGTGCAACACAAGGACTTCCCAGGAGGTCACCCATACTAGTACTACTCTCGCCCAAACACGCTTAACTGTGGAGTTCTGATAGGATCCGGTGCATTAGTGATGGTATGATCGTACCTGATATATAATACGGTTTAATTGTATATATGTCTTCCATCTTTCAGGTCGAATTTTGGAGAAATCCGAGAAACAAGAATAAAACGATATTTTTCATTAATCTCGCCAAAAATAGAACGATAAAATTTATAACACGGTGAAAACTAAACGAAATAAAAAAATCGAAAAAAGAGGTGCAACACAAGGACTTCCCAGGAGGTCACCCATCCTAGTACTACTCTCGCCCAAGCACGCTTAACTACGGAGTTCTGATGGGATCCGGTGCATTAGTGCTGGTATGATCGCACCTAATATATTATACGGTTTAATTGTATATTTTTCTTCCATCTTTCAGGCCGAATTTTGGAGAAATCCGAGAAACTAGAATAAAACACGATATTTTTCATTAATCTCGCCAAAAATTGAACGATAAAATTTATAACACGGTGAAAACTAAACGAAATAAAAAAATCGAAAAAAGAGGTGCAACACAAGGAAGGACTTCCCAGGAGGTCACCCATCCTAGTACTACTCTAGCCCAAGCACGCTTAACTGCGGAGTTCTGATGGGATCCGGTGCATTAGTGCTGGTATGATCGCACCTAATATATTATACGGTTTAATTGTATATATGTCTTCCATCTTTCAGGTCGAATTTTGGAGAAATCCGAGAAACAAGAATAAAACGATATTTTTCATTAATCTCGCCAAAAATAGAACGATAAAATTTATAACACGGTGAAAACTAAACGAAATAAAAAAATCGAAAAAAGAGGTGCAACACAAGGACTTCCCAGGAGGTCACCCATCCTAGTACTACTCTCGCCCAAGCACGCTTAACTACGGAGTTCTGATGGGATCCGGTGCATTAGTGCTGGTATGATCGCACCTAATATATTATACGGTTTAATTGTATATTTTTCTTCCATCTTTCAGGCCGAATTTTGGAGAAATCCGAGAAACTAGAATAAAACACGATATTTTTCATTAATCTCGCCAAAAATTGAACGATAAAATTTATAACACGGTGAAAACTAAACGAAATAAAAAAATCGAAAAAAGAGGTGCAACACAAGGAAGGACTTCCCAGGAGGTCACCCATCCTAGTACTACTCTAGCCCAAGCGCGCTTAACTGCGGAGTTCTGATGGGATCCGGTGCATTAGTGCTGGTATGATCGCACCTAATATATTATACGGTTTAATTGTATATATTTCTTCCATCTTTCAGGCCGAATTTTGGAGAAATCCGAGAAACTAGAATAAAACACGATATTTTTCATTAATCTCGCCAAAAATTGAACGATAAAATTTATAACACGGTGAAAACTAAACGAAATAAAAAAAAATCGAAAAAAGAGGTGCAACACAAGGACTTCCCAGGAGGTCACCCATCCTAGTACTACTCTAGCCCAAGCACGCTTAACTACGGAGTTTTGATGGGATCCGGTGCATTAGTGCTGGTATGATCGCACCTAATATATAATACGGTTTAATTGTATATATTTCTTCCATCTTTCAGGCCGAATTTTGGAGAAATCCGAGAAACTAGAATAAAACGCGATATTTTTCATTAATCTCGCCAAAAATTGAACGATAAAATTTATAACGCGGTGAAAACTAAACGAAATAAAAAAAAATCGAAAAAAGAGGTGCAACACAAGGACTTCCCAGGAGGTCACCCATCCTAGTACTACTCTCGCCCAAGCACGCTTAACTACGGAGTTCTGATGGGATCCGGTGCATTAGTGCTGGTATGATCGCACCTAATATATTATACGGTTTAATTGTATATATTTCTTCCATCTTTCAGGCCGAATTTTGGAGAAATCCGAGAAACTAGAATAAAACACGATATTTTTCATTAATCTCGCCAAAAATTGAACGATAAAATTTATAACACGGTGAAAACTAAACGAAATAAAAAAATCGAAAAAAGAGGTGCAACACAAGGACTTCCCAGGAGGTCACCCATCCTAGTACTACTCTCGCCCAAGCACGCTTAACTACGGAGTTCTGATGGGATCCGGTGCATTAGTGCTGGTATGATCGCACCTAATATATTATACGGTTTAATTGTATATATTTCTTCCATCTTTCAGGCCGAATTTTGGAGAAATCCGAGAAACTAGAATAAAACACGATATTTTTCATTAATCTCGCCAAAAATTGAACGATAAAATTTATAACGCGGTGAAAACTAAACGAAATAAAAAAAAATCGAAAAAAGAGGTGCAACACAAGGACTTCCCAGGAGGTCACCCATCCTAGTACTACTCTAGCCCAAGCACGCTTAACTACGGAGTTTTGATGGGATCCGGTGCATTAGTGCTGGTATGATCGCACCTAATATATAATACGGTTTAATTGTATATATTTCTTCCATCTTTTAGGCCGAATTTTGGAGAAATCCGAGAAACTAGAATAAAACACGATATTTTTCATTAATGTCGCCAAAAATTGAACGATAAAATTTATAACACGGTGAAAACTAAACGAAATAAAAAAAAATTGAAAAAAGAGGTGCAACACAAGGACTTCCCAGGAGGTCACCCATACTAGTACTACTCTCGCCCAAACACGCTTAACTGTGGAGTTCTGATAGGATCCGGTGCATTAGTGCTGGTATGATCGTACCTGATATATAATACGGTTTAATTGTATATATGTCTTCCATCTTTCAGGTCGAATTTTGGAGAAATCCGAGAAACAAGAATAAAACGATATTTTTCATTAATCTCGCCAAAAATAGAACGATAAAATTTATAACACGGTGAAAACTAAACGAAATAAAAAAAAATCGAAAAAAGAGGTGCAACACAAGGACTTCCCAGGAGGTCACCCATCCTAGTACTACTCTAGCCCAAGCACGCGTAACTACGGAGTTCTGATGGGATCCGGTGCATTAGTGCTGGTTTGATCACACCTAATATATTATACGGTTTAATTGTATATATTTCTTCCATCTTTCAGGCCGAATTTTGGAGAAATCCGAGAAACTAGAATAAAACACGATATTTTTCATTAATCTCGCCAAAAAATGAACGATAAAATTTATAACACGGTGAAAACTAAACGAAATAAAAAAATCGAAAAAAGAGGTGCAACACAAGGACTTCCCAGGAGGTCACCCATCCTAGTACTACTCTCGCCCAAGCACGCTTAACTACGGAGTTCTGATAGGATCCGGTGCATTAATGCTGGTATGATCGCACCTAATATATTATACGGTTTAATTGTATATATTTCTTCCATCTTTCAGGCCGAATTTTGGAGAAATCCGAGAAACTAGAATAAAACACGATATTTTTCATTAATCTCGCCAAAAATTGAACGATAAAATTTATAACGCGGTGAAAACTAAACGAAATAAAAAAAAATCGAAAAAAG